>NW_022437035.1:1192451-1199070 GCF_009761245.1 Sapajus apella
GACCCAGGAGGCGGAGGTTGCGGTGAGCCGAGATCGCGCCATTGCACTCCAGCCTCGGTAACAAGAGTGAAACTCTGTCTCAAAACAAACAAACAAACAAACAAACAAAGCTTCTCTCTGGCAGCATGTGCAGCAGAAAACCACTCAGACAAACTCAGGCAGAAAGCATTCAGACAAGCACAAGCAGAGGCCAGGTGCCCAGAGGACACTGGCCTGTACTTTTCAGGGGCTGCAGGTGGGGTGAGAAATCTGCCCCAGCTTTGGCAGAGCTTAAAGTCACAGCTCCACAGTGCCCAGGGCAAGGCGAAGCAAGGGACACAGCAGGGCCAGTAGAAGTTGCTTCCAAGTAAGTAGATATCAGAAAAAGATCACTTCTCTGGGTGGAAGGGACATGGTAGTAAGTCAGAGTCCCCTCAGGTGACCTACCCTGCAGCTTGGGGCACTCTGAATGTGAGTTCATGAAGCTGGCAGTAGTGGAAAGAGGACGTGGGCAGGGTGCGTGCAAAGGTCCAGGCACCACCCCCTGCATGGTGAGCTCTGTTGCAGAGGAGCAGGCTGTGAGGGGAGGCTGTGCCTGCCGGACTTGGCAAGGGGTGTTGTCTACTTTGTACCAGCTGGTAGAGCGGCCTCCTCCTCCCACAGGGGCCCTTCCAGTCTGCCATCCAAGAGTGCAGACTGATGGGACAAAGAGCTGTGAAACTGGGTTCTTAGCATTGCAAGGAGGGGCACAGGCCATGGAGGGCTCAGCATTCTCCTCCCACCACCTACCATGCTGGACTCTTCCAGGTCAGCACCTCAGCGATGCCTTTGCCCAGGTGAACCCCCTGAAGAAGGTGCCAGTCTTGAAGGACGGGGACTTCATCTTGAGAGAGAGGTAACTGGGAGCCTGGGGCTGCTGCCAGGCCTGCTGGAACCATCCTGTTCTAACCCTCTATTTCATAGACAAGGAAACTAAAGTCTTCAGAGGCAGAGAGTCTCTTTGCCCCACATCCCGCAGAGAGTTGGGACTGGACCTCAGGCCTCTGCCTGCCTGCCATTCCAGTTCACCCTGATGTTTGGAAAAGCAAACATCTATTTTACTTCCATACCAGTCCTTTGATTGCTGGTGAGTGTATCCCTGAGGCAGGGCAGGGCAGGGGAGGATGGCAGCTTTGCCCACCATGGGGGCAGGCCTCTGGCTAAGCTTGTGTGGCGATGGCTCAGTGGCATCTGGGCTGCCCAGTGGCTCCGTCTGTGGGCTGCAGCTTCCCGGGATGGGTCTCCCCGATGGGAGAGGCATGACTTACATCACACCAGGATATGGATGACTTACATCACACCAGGTCCCAAGAAGTTGAATCCTCTTCAGGAAATCTCAACCTTTCTCTGGTTCTGCCACTTTTGTCACCAGAGTCACTCATCCCATAACAAGGAGAACCTGGAGTTTGTGCTTTAGAGCTCATCTCTGAAATCTCAGGATGGACGTGCCTTGGATGAATTCCTCTGACATTCTGCCAGAGCCATTCTTCCTTCCTGGTGCCCAGGTGTCCTGAGTCCTTGTGTCACTCAGTGTTGTGACCCCGGGTACTGGTCAGAGGCAATGTGCAATCTCTGCATATCCCTGTCACTCCTCTCACCTTCAGGAGGTCTGTGGCTCACAGGGACCTGCAGCCCCCCTCAAAGGTGGCTTCAACAATCAGCTGGGAGCAAAAGGCCAAGGCCAGAGGATTGCTTGAGCCTTGAGGCCAGGAGTTTCAGACCAGCCTGCGCAACACAGTGAGATCCCATCTCTACAAAAAGAAAAAAATAGCCAGGCGTGGTGGTGCATTCCTATAGAAACAGAAGCTACAGACAATGGAGTTGTTAACCTGGACATGGGTGTAGCCCAGCTTAATAGAGAACATGAACCAGTGGCAGATACGGAGGTTTTCTGCCCTTTTGGCTGGCATGCCCAACCCTTGGGAAACCCCAAGTTCCTGAAGGCTTTTCCATGTTTCCAAATGGACACATCCTCAGTGTTCTTCCAGCTCCATGCTCATCTCATCACCATGGCGGCCCTCAAAACCCAGGGAAGGAGGACAGTGCTGGGGGCCTTGTCTGTTCTGCTCTTCTAGGATCCTGCAGCTGCAGGAGTGTTCCCTGGTTGGTGCTTTAGGGAGCCACACTACCTCAGTCGGCTTAGGTAGGAGCTGATTCTTGGCAGACAGAATGACAGAAAGAACAAAGGGACAGGGAAGCCTTTCTGAACAGCCAGGCCATCAGAGACTGGATGGAATGCCAGAGGATGAAGCAGATGCAGAATGGAAAGAACTGAGCTCCTTCAAAGCTCAACTTTGATGCCACCTCCTCCAGGAAGCTTTCTCTGGTCCTCTGATCAGAAACTGTCCTAAACATTTGGCAGGACACTGTTGTAAGATTTTGCCTGGTGGTAGGAAAAGCTTGGGTGTTAGCCTCAGAAAGATTCTCAGCTCTGCTATTAAAGGCTGTGTGCCCTAGGGCAAGTCTTTGCCTTTCTAAGCCTGGTTCCTTCTCTGGAAAATGAGGCTAACACTTTGGCAAATTGTCAGAAAGTTTAAAGAAGTGGGCTGGGCACAGTGGTTCATGCCTGTAATGCCAGCACTTTGGGAGGCCAAGGCTGGAGGATTGCTTGAAGCTTGAGGCCAGGAGGAGTTTAAGACCAGCCTGGGCAACACAGTGAGATTCCATCTCTACAAAAAGAAAAAAAACAGCCAGGTGTGATGGTGCTCTCCTACAGAAACTGAAGCTGCAGTGAGCTGAGACTGTACCACTGCACTCCAGCCCGGGTGACAGAGGAAGACTGTCTAAAAAAAAAATGACTGTGTATAAAATACCCAGCACAGTGCCCTTCCTTACCCATGTCTCCCCTCACCCACAGTGTGGCCATCCTGCTCTACCTGACACACAAATATAAGGTCCCTGACTACTGGTACCCTCAGGACCTTCAGGCCCGAGCGCGCGTGGATGAGTACCTGGCATGGCAGCACACGACTCTGCGGAGGAGCTGCCTCCGGGCTTTGTGGCATAAGGTGAGGCTGGGAGCGTGGGGGCGGCAGTCAGGGCATTCCCCAAACGTGCTCAGGCACCGTTTTCTTCTTCTTCTTTTTTTTTTTTCCATTTATTTATTTTATTGCATTTTAGGTTTTGGGGTACATGTGAAGAACATGCAAGATTGTTGCATAGGTACACATGTGGCAGTGTGATTTGCTGCCTTCCTCCCCATCACCTCCATCTGGCATTTCTCCCCTTGCTATCTCTCCCCAGCTCCCCACTTCCCACCGTCCCTCCCCTATTTCTCCCCAACAGATCCCAGTGTGTAGTGCTCCCCTCCCTGTGTCCATGTGTTCTCATTGTTCAACACCCGCCTATGAGTGAGAACATGCGGTGTTTGATCTTCTGCTCTTCTTCTTCTTTTCAGTTTTGAATTTTTTTCTACCGACCTGTCTTTGCCTTCACAGATTCTTTCCTCTGTTGTGCCAAATTGCTGTTAAGCTCATCCCATACATTCTTTGAGAATGTATTTTTCACCTTTAGAAATTCCATTTGTTTCTTGTTTGTTTGTTTTTGAGACAAAGTCTTGCTCTGTCGCCAGGGTGGAGTGCAGTGGCGTGATTTCGGCTCACTGCAACCTCCACCTCCCAGGTTCAAGCAATTCTCCTGCCTCATCCTCCGGAGTAGCTGGGACTGCAGGCATGCACTACACCATGCCCAGCTAATTTTTGTATTTTCAGTAGAGACGGAGTTTCACCATGTTGGGCCAGGATGGTCTCCATCTCTGAACCTCGCACTGCCCACCTCAGCCTCCCAAAGTGCTGGGATTACAGGCGGGAGCCACCAAGCCCAGCCCCATTTGGCTGTTTCTTAGAATTTCTACTTCTCTGCTGAAATTCACCATCTGTTCAACCATTTTATCTTTTTTTCTAAATTCTTTAATATATTTATCACGGTTAACTAAAAATCTTTGTCAACTAATTTCATCACCTAAATGTTCTAAATGTGGGTCTATTTTCATTTGTTTTTTGAGACAGGTCTCCTCTGTCACCCAGGCTGAGTGCAATGGCACGATCTAGTGCACTTCAACCTCCACCTGTCGGGCTCAAGCGATTCTCCTGCCTCAGCCTCCCAAGTAGCTGGTACTACAGGCACTCACCAGCACACCTGGCTACTTTTTGTATTTGTAGTAGAGACCGGACTTCACCAGGCTGGTTTCAAACTCCTGACCTCAAGTGATTCGTCCTCCTTGACCTCCCAAAGTGTTGGGATTACCGGCATGAGCCACTGTGCCCAGCCTATGGGTCTATTTCTACTGTTTTTTTCCCCCTCTTGATAATGGGTCACATATGCCTGCTTCTTTGCGTATTTCATGATGTATTATTATTTTTTAATTTTTTGAGATGGACTCTCTGTCGCCCAGGCTGGAGTGCAGTGGCTCGATCTTGGCTCACTGCAACCTCCAGCTTCTGGCGTCAAGAGATTCTCCCACCTCAGCCTCCCAAGTAGCTAGAATTACAGGCTTCTGCCATCATGCCTGGCTTATTTTTGTATTTTTTGTAGAGTTGGGGTTGCACCATGTTGCCCAGGCTGGTCTTGAACTCCTGACCTCAGGTGTTCTGCCATCCTCGACCTCACAAAGTATTGGAATTACGGGCATGAGCCACCATGCCTGGCCTCATGACTTATTCATGTGTGCCAGACATTATGATGAAAGAAAAGCAGAGATTAAATTGCATAATAAATATCCGCAAAAAAGGGCTTGCACTTCCCTTTGTCAGGCAGCCAGGATGGGAGGCTGTTCTCTTCTAGCTAATCAGGAGGTGGACTGGTTGCAGCTTTAGTTAGTTTCTGTTTATCTTTGGTTTCAAATATCTTGAATGTGAGATCAGGTCACTAGCCTCACTCCAGCAGGGCTTTGGAATCTAATCACCAACTGCTACGGTGCCTGTAAGATCTCTCGGCTGTTCAGCCCTGCCCCCAGTTCCCAGACTGCTGCTCAGTCGGAAAAGCCTGTGCCTGTGGCAGCCTTTCTCACTGCCTGCTTGGGCCCCAGGAAATGAAACTGGCATGAAAGTAGCTTGTCTGGGAAGGGCTTGCGCCTCTCTGGAATTTAGTTCATTTAGTCAAGTGCTGTCCGATAGAAATATAAAGTGAGCCACATATGTAATTTTAGATTTTCTAGTAGGCACATTTAAAAAGTAGAGGGAGGGCTGGGCATGGTGACTCACGCCTGTAATCCCAACACTTAGGGAGGCCTAGGCGGGCGGATTACGAGGTCAGGAGTTTGAGACCGGGCCGGCCAACATGGTGAAACCCCATCTCTAATAAAAACACAAAAATCTGCCGGGTGTGATGGCGTGCGCCTGTAATCCCACTACTCGGGAGGCTGAGGCAGGAGAATCTCTTGAACCCTGGGGGGGCAGAGGTTGCAGTGAGCTGCAGTAGTGCCACTTAACTCCAGCCTGGGTGACAGAGTGAAACACTGTCTCAAAAACAAAACAAACTTTGGGAGGCCGAGGCGGGTGGATCACGAGGTCAAGAGATCAAGACCATCCTGGTCAACATGGTGAAACCCCGTCTCTACTAAAAATACAAAAAATTAGCTGGGCATGGTGGCGCGTGCCTGTAGTCCCAGCTGCTCAGGAGGCTGAGGCAGGAGAATTGCCTGAACCCGGGAGGCGGAGGTTGCGGTGAGCCGAGATCGCGCCATTGCACTCCAGCCTGGGTAACAAGAGCGAAACTTTGTCTCACAAAAAAACAAAAACAAAAACAAAACAAAACAAGTAAAAAGAAATCGATATATTTTACTTAACACAATATATTCAGAATATTATCATTTTGGGCCACAAGTACAAGAAAAGATGCTCAGCATCACTAATCCTTACGGAAATGCAAACCAGAACTAACTCCCTACTCCACTAACTCCCCACTTCGCCTGCCCCATCCCCAGGTGATGTTCCCTGTTTTCCTGGGTGAGCCAGTGTCTCCGCAAACCCTGGCAGCCACCCTGGCGGAGTTGGACGTGAACCTGCAGTTGCTTGAGGACGAGTTCCTCCAGAACAAGGCCTTCCTCGCCGGGCCTCACATCTCCTTAGCTGACCTGGTAGCCATCACGGAGCTGATGCATGTGAGTGCTGGGGGCAGGTGGGCCCACTAGGCAGGGGTTCCTGGCTAGTTGCTGAAGTCCTGCTTATGCCTGCCCCACCTGGCTACGGGACTGTGCTTATGTGTGTGTGTGCAAACCCCTTCTGGAGCTTCTGTGGTCCCCAAATCAGATGCTGCCCATCTTTGCCCTTACAACCATCCATCCCCATTCTGTCCCCTTTTCCCCACAGCCCGTAGGTGCTGGCTGCCAAGTCTTTGAAGGCCGACCCAAGCTAGCCGCTTGGCGGAATCGTGTGGAGGCAGCAGTGGGGGAGGACCTCTTCCGGGAGGCCCATGAGATCATTCTGAAGGCCAAGGACTGCCCACCTGCAGACCCCACCACAAAGCAGAAGCTGATGCCCAGGATACTGGCCATTATCTAGTGAGCTGGGAAACCTCACCCCTGCACTGCCCTCAGCAGTTCACAAAGCACTTTCACTTTCTTTTCTTTCTTTCTTTCTTTCTTTCTTTCTTTCTTTCTTTC
>NW_022437035.1:1199170-1208358 GCF_009761245.1 Sapajus apella
CCTTCCTTCCTTCCTTCTTTCTTTCTTTTTTGAGACAGAGTCTTGCTCTGTTGCACATCACTGGAGTGCAATGGTGCCATCTCGGCTCACTGCAACCTCCACCTCTCGGGTTCAAGCTATTCTCCTGCTTCAGCCTCCCCAGCAGCTGGGATTACAGGCGCCCACCACTGTGTCCAGCCAATTTTTGTAGTTTTAGTAGAGACAGGGTTTTACCATGTTGGTCAGGCTAGTCTTGAACTCCTGATCTCGTGATCCATCCGCCTCGGCCTCCCAAAGAGCTGGGATTACAGACATGAGCCACCACACCCGGCCATCACTTTAATTTCTAATGGCCCATGGGACCCAGGCCCAGAGAGCAGGAATGGCTTGCTTAAGACTTGCCGAAGTCCCAGAGCGCCTCAGCTTCCTAGGCCACCATCCTTACCCTGTCTTCCACAGCTGCCTGAAAGTCACATGAGAATGATGCACACTGAGACCTTGTGTCCTTTAATCACTGCATTTCATTTTAAGTTTGGATAATAAACCTGGTCTCAGCCTGAGCCTCTGCTTCTAACTCAAATGTGTGATTTATTTGACTTTCCTCTGTCCCAACCCTGGTCTTGATCTCTATCCAAAAGACAATCCCCCTTCCCAGGCCCTGTGGATCAGCTTCTCCCTGATGTTTGCCAGTAGTGAAATTAACCAACGTGGCTAAGTGCGGTGGCACATGCTCATAATCCCAGCACTTTGGGAGGTCCAGGTGGTGGGATTGCTTGAGTCCAGGAGTTCAAAAAAACTTTTTTTTGAGACAGTCTTGCCCTGTTGCCGAGGCTGGACTGCAGTGGCACGACCATGGCTTACTGCAACCTCTGTCTCCCGGGTTCAAGTAATTCTCCTGCCTCAGCCTCCCAAGCAGCTGGCATTACAGTCATGTGCCATCACACCTGGCTAATTTTTGTATTTTTAGTAGAGACGGGGTTTCACTGTGTTGGCCAGGCTGGTTTTAAACTCTGGACCTCAAGTGATCTGCGTGCCTTTGCCTCCGAAAGTGCTGTGAGCCACTGCCTGGATCCAACAAAAATTTTTTTTCAGAGACAGGGTCTCACTTTGTTGCCAAGGCTGCAGCACAGTGGCACAACCATGGCTTACTGCATCCTCGACATCCCAGGCTCAAGCAATAGTCCCTCCTCAGCCTCCTAAGAAGCTGGGACAACATGCGCACCACAGCACGCCCAGTTAATTGTTTTTTGTACAGACGGGGTCTTGCCATGTTGCCCAGGCTAGTCCTGCACTCCTGTGCTCAATGGATGCTCCTACCTCTACCTCCCAAAGTGCTGGGATTACAGGTGCAAGCCACTGCACGCAGCCCAAAAGAATTCTTTTTTTTAATTAGCCAGGTGTGGTGGTGCATAACTGTAGTTCTAACTACTTGGGAGGCTGAGGCAGGAGGATTGCTTGAGCCTGGAGTTCAAGGCTGCAGTGAGCTCTCATTGACCCACAGCACTCCAGCCTGGGCAACAGAACAAGACTCTGTCTCTAAGAACACACAAAGAAACCCAAAACAAAACAAAACATTTCCTGTAGCCTTCTAATTCTTGGAGAAAGTAAGTATCTGACAGCATAAGGCCCAGCAGCATTCCACATTCGGTGGCTGTAAGCATGGCGACCCAGCAGTTGGCTGCGTTGGCCTCCCAGGACATGACCCTTACAGTTAGTCATGAGTCTTGTGTCGCTCCTGAGGAACTGGTCGGGAGGAGAAAATCTAGACAGCAGCTCTCCTGGTCAAAACCCAGTCATTCAGGAGCCTAAATGCCATGCCTAGGTGCCTGGCTGTAAACTGTTGGCAGGAATGGAGTGCTCTGATGGGGTGTTTTCGAATAACATTCTGGCTGCTGCTGGGGGTTGGACTGGAAGGCAGCCAGGGAGGAAGCAGGGAGATTTGATATTGCAGTAATCCCGGCCAAAGGTGACTTGTGAAAAGGGGCAGGTAACTGAAGGGGCAGGAGAATGTGGCCCCTCTCAGTCTGGAGAGAGCTGCTGCACTAGGCCAGGAAGACACTTCTGCGGGGGATGGGCCTTCCTTCAGTGGGCACCATGGGATTGGGTGCGGTGGCTCATGCCTGTAATCTCAGCACTTTAGGAGTCTGAGGCAGGAAGATCACTTGAGCCCAGCAGTTGGAGACCAGCCTGGGAAACATAGTGACACCCTGTCTCTACAAAGAAAAAAAATTGAAAATAAAAATAAAAAGTAATCAGACGTGACACCTGTGGTCCCGGCTACTTGGGAGGCTGAGGTGGGAGGATCACTTGATCACTTGAGCCCTGGAGGTCGAGGCTGCAATGAGCTATGATCATGTCACTGACTCCAGCCTGAGCAACAGAGTGAGACTCTTATCTCAACAAAGGGGGCAGGTGGGAACCATGGGGACCAGGGCAGCAAGGCTATTGTCAAGTTTCCAGTAACCATCCTCTTGCCAACGGTCTTTCTCTCTATCTTGGATTTAGGGTTTTCCTACCTTGGGAGGCTCCCTCGGGAAATGTGAGTGTCATCGCCACAGGCCTCAGAAGCCCTAGAGTTGCCGTTGAATAGTGGATAGGAAGTTCTGTGCAATGCTAGGCACTGTTAGAAACCTCTGGTTAGGCCTCGCAGGGCCTCAGCCATCTGGGGGAAGGATTGCTGGAGTGTAATAAATATGACTCCAGTGGCTGGGGAGGGACAGCTCATTCCTCCATGAGGTGTGGGGCTGGCAGCCTCTCGGGCAGCCAGCCACTCTTCCTCTCTGGCCTCCATCCTGGGCACTGGGCCCTGGCACTGGGCAAGGAGGCTGCTGCACCTCCTTTCTTCTCTTCCCTTTTAGTGGGAAAGATACCCGCAGCCTAGATTCCCAGGAAGGAGAGGTGAGAGAGCGGACGCGCCACTGATTGGCACAAAGTTCTCTGGAGCCAACCGCTGAGCGAGGAGGGCATGGCCGGGCTCGGGCTCCCGGTGCCGAGCGGCTCCGCAGGCTCAGTAACCCAGCAGTTCCTGCCCAGCCCTCACCTACCTGCTGTCCCAGCCCTGCCGTGCAGTCTACATCTTCGCCAAAAAGAACGGCATCCCCTTCGAGCTTCACACCCTGGAGCTGACCACAGGTTGGCAGGGCAGGTGGCCCAGGGGATATTGACACCGATCCCCGCCTGTCCCCGCTGCTTTTAAGTCAGATCAGGAATGCAGACCAACAAGAAGAATCAGACTTTCCAGTGTGGCATCTATTTTACTTTATTATTTTTCCGTTTTGGAGACAGGATCTAACTCTGTCACTCAGGCGGGAGTGCAGCTGAACAATCATGGCTCACTGCAGCCTCAAACTTCCAGGATCAAGTGATCCTCCTGCCTCAGCCTCTCAAGTAGCTGGGACTACAGGTGCCCACCGACGTGCCTGGCCAATTTATTATTATTCTTGAGAGGAGGTCTTGCTATGTTGCCCAGGCTGGTCTCGAACTCCTGGGCTCAAATCTTCTTGCCTTGGCCTCCCAAAGTGTTGGGATTACAGGCATGAGCCACCATGCCCTGCTGGTTGTCTATTTTAATAGAGGCATGATCTTTGTGTAGTGAATACAAAACGTTCTTCAAAATACAGGTTAAGAGGGAACAGAGCAGGTGCAGAGGAGGGTAGGGGAATGGAGTGGGGCCAGAATATCTTCACCCCATGTGCTTGGAAAAAGCAATGAAACTGCCTCCTTGTTTCCTAAGTGAATAGTCCCTGTCTACCCCTGCCTGGTTTCTTCTTCTTCTTTTTTTTTTTTTCTTGTTTGTTTTGGACAGGGTCTCACTCGGTAGCCCAGGCTAGAGGGCACTGACATGATCCTGGCTCAACCTCTCAGGCTCAAGCTGTTATACTGGACAGAGCGTAGAAAGTTGGCACTAAGACAAAAGTATGCCAGATTGCAGGGTCATTTATTATGCCAGCGACCACAGAGGACTCACGTCTCTCCACCTGTGGCATTGAAAGGAGGGTGCCAGGACTTTTTATACCCGAAAAACCGCCTTGGGAGTGGGGGTGAGGAGTGGGGATGGGGATGAAAAGGCTTCAGACATTCCGAGGGCTAGTGGATTCTGTAAATCATCTCCTGGGCAGAGACGAGGGCTCCGGATATTCCAAGGGCCAGGGGACTCTTGTCATTCCGTTTGTGACTTAAGTGTTTTACAGAAGTCAAGATAAACATTTGTTTACACATTATCTGGGTAAGGTGGAAATCACAGACCTTAGTTACTTATTACAAGTCGCAGGGGCCAAGATGGCATTAGTTTGGGCTGCTTAGTCTGGCAATTGCCGGTGGGCAAAGGCTAGCAATTCTGGCAGTTACTGATAAAAAAAAGTAAGCAGCTTTACATAGTGGGCAGTTTGCAGAGCAAACTAGCAGTTTTATTTACAGTAGCCAAGGCCAGCAGTTATTGTGAGGAGAATGGGGCAGCCGTTACAACTTATTTTTAAAAAACAGTTTTTTCTTTTATAAAATGATGTTGTTCAGGCTCTAACTCTAGGCCCGCTACAGCACAATATCACAAAGCGATCCTTCCACTTCCTCCCCCCATGTAGAGTAGCTGGGACTCTACCAGGCATGCCACCATGCCCGGCTACTTATTATTATTATTTTTGATATGTGCAGAAAGGGGATTTCACCAAGTTGACCAGGCTGGACTTGAACTTCTGAGCTTAAGTGACCCGCATGCCTCAGCCTTCTAAAGTGTTGGGATTACAGACATGCATCACCATGCCAGGCCCAGGGTCTCTGCCACTTTTTTGTATTTCTTGCCATTCTTCTGCTTTTTTTTTTTCCCCCTGTATCGGACTTGCTCTATCCCATGGGGTTCTCATCCAGCTGAAGGGGTTACCCCTAGAGGCTGGAGGGCCGTGTGGCAGGAGGCCAGTACCCTCACCCGGAGCTGCAGGGTTTGCTGGTCTGGCTGGCCTAGAGAGATGCAGCTGGAGCCGAATTCAATGGCGGAGCCAGGGCTATAACTGAGCAGTAGGGCAGAGAGCAGATCCAGAGCCCCTGGGCAGGCCAGAAGGAGGCCCCTGCTCAGTTGAACCTTCCCAACTGCTGCCCTTGGTACAACCAGCTGGAGCCACCTGCTGCAGAACCGGGGCTGGACACAGAGGCAGTTTGTGGAGGGAGAATGGGCAGGGTGTGCATGCCCATTCTGTAGAAGGGCAAAGAGGCCCACGGGTAGGCCTGTGATCAGACTGCAGCCTGGCTTGACTGAGGCCCTCCGATCCAAACACACTAACCAGGCACCTAATGCAGCCTCCAGCACAGGATTGGGGTGCTGGAAGTGAGTCAGGCCTGGGAGCCCCCAGTGGGGAGGGAGCCTTGAGAGTCTGGCATAGAAAGGAAGAAGAGCTGAGCCACTGGAGGCTGCATGGCTGAACAGGGCAGGGATTCCCAGCAAGAATGAGGTTGGGCTGAGGGCTGGGACATGTCTAGCAGGGACTCTGGGGTGTCGACAGGTCGCCCAGCTTGGTCAGCAGGGCCTAAGTGCCCAGCTGGGATAGGAAGCTAAAAACGTAGTACTCTCCTTCCTTCTGAGAGTTGGGTAGTGGTGAGGAGGCCTGGAAGCAGATTGAGTCCTGTGGCCTTGTGCAAGCCCCTTCCCTCCTCCAGCCTCAGTTTCCTCATTTGTACAATGCAGGAGGGTACTTCTACAGCCCCTCTCAACCCTGGGAACCTCTGCTTGCCTCAGCCCATTTTTCGTCTTGGGACTTGTGCAGGGCACACAATCCATGATCCATCCATCAACAGTGAGCAGACAGACAAGGCTAACTGGCCCCACAAGGCCCGGCAGCAGCCCAGGGACCTACTACCTCTCAGCCAAGGTGAAGGCCTCGTCTTTCAAGGCTCACACCTTCCTTAGGGGGTTCACCTGGGCAAAGGCATCACTGTGCCGCTGGCCTGCGGGGCAGATCAGTGAGGTGAGTGGGGAGTACCCTGAGTTCTCTGAGGTCTGTGCCCTCCCCCACCCCAAAATCCCAGTACCAGCGTTCTGAGGCCTGTATCTGAGAGGCATCAGGGAAGAGGAGGCCTCTCTGCTAGTCACTGGATCACAGACCCTGACTCATCAGTGGTCCACCCTTCCTGTGTCCAGCTCCTTGAAGCAAGGGTCAAGGACAACTCCCTGGAGCTGCCATTCACCCTCCATCCCCAGCCAGTCCCATCCATAGGTCAGACCCCTCTAGCCTCCTCCTGGGCTCTAGGCTGGCCCGTGTTATTCAGCTTCCTGTCCCAGCTGGGCACTTAGGCCCTGCTGACCAAGATGGGGGGCAGTAGCAGTTGGAGTGAGAAGTGGGTAGGGATGGCTACTGCACTGGGGAAGCTTTGTGTGAGGGTGGTGGGGAGCCATGGCAGGCTTTATGCAAGGGAGGGTATGGGCAGATTGAGATTGCAGAAGGATCCCACTGGTTGCCTTGTATGAGGACCCAGGGAGAAGAGGAGGCTGTCCGTGTCTGAGTAGGAGATGAGGCTGCTGGTGGCCATGAGTAGAAAGGGGTTGGCAGAGATGAGCAGAAATCCAAAGGACTGGTGATGTTAGGATGAGGGTGGGAACCAGGATGGGCTTTGGGCAGACCCTGACCCCTCTCTCTGCCTGTTGGCCCATCAGATGATAATCCCTGTGTTCCTGGGTGACTCAGTGCAGCCCAAGATGTTGGCAGCCACTTTGGCTGAGCTGGACAAGTTCCTGCAGACCAGGCCTTCCTTACTGGGTCCCATATCTCTGTGTCTGACTTGGTGGCAATCATGGAGCTCATGCATGTGAGTGCCATGGCTCGCTGGGCAGGGGCGTGTCCAGGAAGGGAGCTGACATCCCAGCTCACGTTGTCTCTTCTGGCTGTGGGACCCTGTGTGAGTCACTTCTCTGAGCCTCAGTCTCCTCATCTATAAAATGGGGCTTTACAAACCCCTCACCGCAGAGATGTTAAGAGGCTTCCAAGGCAAAATTGGGGGATCATCTTGCATGGGTTTAGTGGGATAGTTTTCTGGGCTTTGAAGTCACTTCTGTATCTACTTAAATTGCTATAGTTGTCTTAGTGCATAAATGGCTTCTGGCTGAGGCAGGTGAACCCCCAAATTAGGACTCAGCTGGTGGGGAGGCTCTTGGCTTTACTCAGGAAAGAATTCAAGAGTGAGCCGACAGACAAAACTAAAAGCAAAGTAAGTTTAGAAAGCAACAGTGTACTGCAAAATGGCTGCTCCATAGACAGAGCCGGGCTACCCCATAGGCAGAGTAGCACTCCAGGAATGCTGGCTGTTTATTCCCACCGTTAATCATATGCTAAATAAGGGGTGGGTTATTCATGAACTTTCTGAAGCCATATAAGGTCATTCCTGGGTTATCGCCATGGCATCCTTTGTAAACTGTCATGGCCCTGGTGGGTGTATCTTATGCAAATGCATTATAATTCTTAATCCAAGCTGGTTTTGGGTCATTCTTTGTAATTGTTATGTCCTGTTTTAATCAGCAGGGTTTTAACCTGTGCTTGGAAAAGTCCTGCTGTTCTCCTACCTCACAGGGATATGCCTACTGCCAAAGGAGAGACAGAATTGTCTTTCTGTTCTCTCCATAGGAAATATTATAAAATCACTGTCACATGAAAATGTGATCAAAGAGTCTGCAGCCAAAAAAACATGGGGAGGCAGAGTTTTGTGTGTTTTTTTAGATGGACTCTCGCTCTGTCACCAAGGCTGCAGCATAGTGGCGCAATCTTGGCTCAGTGCAGCCTCTGCCTCCTGAGTTCCAGCAATTCTCCTGCCTCTGCCTCCTGGGTAGCTGGGACTACAGGTGTGCATCACCATGCCTGGCTAATTTTTGTATTTTTAGTAGAGATGGGACTACAGGCGCACACCACCCTGCCTGGCTAATTTTTGTATTTTTAATAGAGATGGGGTTTCACCACGTTGGCCAGACTGGTCTTGTTGTACTGGACCGAGCATAGAAAGTTAGCACCAAGACAAAAGTATGCCAGATTGCAGGGTCATTTATTATGCCGGTGACCACAGAGGACTCACGTCTCTCCAACCTGTGGCGTCGAAAGGAGGGTGCCAAGACTCTTTATACCCAAAAAACCACCTTGGGAGTGGGGGGGGTGAGGAGCAGGGATGGGGATGAAAAGGCTTCAGACATTCCAAGGGCTAATGGATTCTGTAAATCACCTCCTGGACGGAGACGAGGGTGGGGGTCTCCTGACATTCCAAGGGCCAGGGGACTTTTGTCATTCTGTTTGTTACTTCAGTGGTTTACAGAAGTCAAGATAAACATTTGTTTACACATTGTCTGGCTGGTGATAGAAGTCACAGATCTTAGTTACTTATTACAAGACACAAGAGCCAGGATGGAATTAGCCTGGGCTGCTTATTTTAGTTATTACCGGTAAGCAAAGGCTAGCAATTCTGGCAGTTACTGACAAGAAAAGGTAAGCAGCTTTACATAGTTTGCAGAACAAACTAGCAGTTCTATTTACAGAAGCCAAGGCCAGCAGTTATTGTGAGGAGAATGGGGCAGTCTTGCAACTTATTTAAAAAACAGTTTTGCATTTTATAAAGATGGCGTTGCTCAGGTTCTGGCTCTAGGCCAGCACAATATCACAGTCTCAAACTCCTGACCTCAGGTTATCTGCCCGCTTTGGCCTCCCAAAGTGGTAGGATTACAGGCGTGAGCCACTGCACCCGGCCGAGGATAGAGTATTCTAACAGTGAAGGTGTCTGGCACTTCGTAAAAATGTCAGGACTTTTTTTCCTGGAGTTTGTGGTGTTTGCCTGCTTTTCAAAATTTGTCATTCCTTTTATTAATCTAAATTTTTATTTTATAGAGAAAAAAATTACTCATTAGTGTTGATGATGCCCTGGTTTTCTGTTCAGCTTTGTTTTCCAAACAACTCTTCACCCAAGACTCAATCCTCCCCTCCAGCTCTTCACCCAAGACTCAATCCTCCCCTCCAAGTCTTCACCCAAGACTCAATCCTCCCCTCCAACTCTTCATCCAAAACTCAATCCTCCCCTCCCTCCAAATCTTCACCTAAGGCTCAATCCTCCCCTCCAACTCTTCACCCAAAACTCAATCCTCCCCTCCAACTCTTCACCCAAAACTCAATCCTCCCCTCCAACTCTTGACCCAAGACTCATTCCTCCCCTCCAACTCTTCACCCAAGACTCGATCCTCCCCTCCAACTCTT
>NW_022437035.1:1208368-1211402 GCF_009761245.1 Sapajus apella
CTGAAGACCCCACTTAAATGCATTTAAAATATAATGTGACCCAATAGCTTCTTTAGCCCAAGCTTATTGCTTCCTATGAGAATCATCATCAAGTCACATATAAGGAAACTGAGGCCAAGGCCAATGCTAAGGCCGATGAAAGTGACAGATGTTGAAGATGACACAGTATGACATGAGGGATTAAGTCAAGGCTATTGATGACGTCAAGACAGCTACTGTGCTTTGTCCCAAGGCCACTCCAGTTGGTGACAAAATAACTAACAGATTCCTGGCCAGGACTTTTCTCTCAGACCAGCTGCCTCCTACTGGAGCCAGCAATGCCTTGGTTTATATAGTTTCACTCATAGGCTGTCTTAGCTCTACTTAAGCAGGAAAGAGCTGAAATGACTTGCCCAAGATCACTCAGCTAATAAGCGACAGACGTAGGTTTCAAATCCAGGTCCCTGGACTCAGGGCAGAGCCAGGGAGAATGAGGGCAAACAGACTGGCAGTTGATCAAACTGACGCAGCCTTCCTGGTAAAGGGGACAGTGAGGAGAAATTAACAACAGCAGGAGGCTCTGGCCAGAACAGGCTGCCTCCAACAATCTCTTTTTTTTTTTTTAAGGCGAGAGTCTCGATCTGTTGCCAGGCTGCAGCACAGTGGCATGATCTCGACCCAGTGAAACCTCTGCCTCAGCCTCCCGAGTAGGTGGGATTGCAGGTGCCCACCACCATGCCCAGCTAAATTTTGTATTTTTAGTAGAGACAGGTTTCACCATCTTGGTCAGACTGGTCTTGAACTCCTGACTTTGTGATCCACCCATCTCAGCCTCTCAAAGTGCTGGAATTACAGGCATGAGCCACCACGCCTGGCCCCAGTCTTTTTCTCTCACCAGTGGTCCCCAAAGCCACATTGAGTTGGGCTTTCTGACAACACTTTATCGCATTTGCAGACCCTACCTGCTTTAAACACCCTCTTAGTATCTCCATGGGTCTCCAACAACCCCAGGAGTGGGCAGAGCAATGGTTATTCCAAAGATGATAATGCAGTTTTACAAAAACATTAGGAACTGAATAACGTCCCTATAGGGACGACCCCCAGGGAACTGTTCACTTAATGTCACACACAGTAAGGAGAAAACCAACAGGTCTTTCCTGAGGGACGCGGGCTTAAATCCCAAGATACCCTGCACCATTCTGTAAGCCTCCCGACATTTCACAGACCCTGGTCAGAGAAAAACATGGGGGTTCAGGCCGTTAAAAAAACTGCCTTTAACCACCTAACTACAGGAACATCCCTATCACATCCTGCTGGACAAAGGAGCCAAGGAACATCTTCATCAACATGCTGGGCAGCAATCCATACTGCCCCCCTGCCCCATCCAGACCTATCACCGTCCCACTCTGTAAGCGGGACTCGCGCTCTGACACTAAGCTGGTCGCTGGTCCTACTCCACAGGTTTGTGCTGGCAATAAGGCTGTGCTGTGGGTAAACTGCCAACTCTTTCTTTAACCTTCGCCTTCCCTTCAAAACGTAACAAGGATGAATGAGGCATGAACATCAAAATAGAGGGTCAAACCCAAGGAACAGACTCTGTGAGAAGCATATGGACAAAGGTTACTAAGAATGGGGTCTTCTCTGGACCCCCTGGTCTTAGACTTAGTCTGTCACAGCCAGAAGCCTTGAAATAAGATTGGGATGCTTCCAGCGTAGCCAAAGACATAGACTTCTCTGAAAAGCAGCGCCTAGCTCTTCCCAGGCTGGTCCCTCATTGTTCATCCAAGCTGTATTATTTTGTGAGTCTCCCGCCATTTTGTAGACCCTCGTCAGTCAAACATTCTACGGGGTATGGGCTTTAATTAACACCCTGCCTAACTGTCTGACTTCTTTATCACATCCTTTTGGGCAAAGGTTTAAGGAATATTTTTATTAACATCCTCTTGGGCCGTTAAGTCCTACCGTCCAGACCCCTCTCGTTATGATTTTTCCAGCCTGTAAGTGGTAGTGGGGCTTTGGCATTGCGTTGGTCCCCACCTCGCTAGGCTGTGTTAATACACCTGTGTCGTAGAGTCCATCAACTGTCTTTAGCCCTCATCTTTTTTTCAAAACCTAACACTCCTGTGTCCTCTCCCTCGCCTCCCCCTGGCATCCCTTGCCACTGTCCCTCTGTCCCTCTTTCCCCTCCTTAACCCGAAGGAAAATCTCCCCCAAAGGTTAAGGTTATGTCTCCCAGGGATTAAGAGGGAGCTTGAGGCACCAGAAAGAGCTGCAGTCACAGCCACCTAAGAAAGCCATCTCCGAGGTCTCCTCCTGTCCAGGAGCTGGGATCCTGTCTCAGACCAAGACGGCTCTTGTTTCTTTTCCTTTCTAGCCCCCACTCCCCACCCACCCCTTTTCTGCTCTCTAGCAGGGGCTCGTTATGGTTTACAGGGCTGGGGAACGATGCCTCTCCTGTCTTCCACTTCTGCCATCTCCCTTCTTTCCCCTCCACTTTTTCTGAGTCCACCCCTCTTCCCCTCTCCTTCCCTCCCTCTGGGACGCTGCACAGTTCCTTCCACCGACACGGCCTGGGACTCCAGGCTCCCTCTGAAGGCACGGAGGCAGCTCCTTCCCTCCCCCCGGCCCGAGCTTTCGGCCCTTGATTCAAAACAATCCGAGGTCCCGAGGCCCTTCCCTTTCCAGCTCTGCGCTCCCCAGTCCCGGGAAGTTTTCCCGCCCCTTCCCTGCAGCCCCCGAGGCCACCCGGACACAGGGAGCCATTCGGCGGCGCCCGCGGAGCCCCTGGGTACACTGGCGGATGGTGACCGCCTCCTTACTGCGCAGGGAACGCCCATTTCCGGTGGCCGGAAGCCCCCCGGTGGGCGGGGCCGGCGAGGTAGGTTGAGTCCGCGCATCCCCAGCATGCTCCGCGCGGGGGCGGGGCTTCAAGGGGCCAGGTGAAGGCGGAACTGGCATGGTCAAACAGCCCATCAGCCTCTAGCCTGCTCCGTGCGGGGACGGGGGTGGGGGCGGGGGCGGAGCCTCAAGGGGCCAGGTGAAGGCGGAACTGGCG
>NW_022437035.1:1211412-1228213 GCF_009761245.1 Sapajus apella
GGGGCGGGGGCGGAGCCTCAAGGGGCCAGGTGAAGGCGGAACTGGCGTGGTCAAACAGCCCATCAGCCTCTATCCTGCTCCGTGCGGGGGCGGGGCTCTATTATCTATATTTCTGCCCACAGCTGCCTGTGACTTAGGTATGCTGTAAGGCAATATAGGCTTCCTCTACTATGCTTATTACACCCGTGAGCTCTCCCTGTAGCCTTTAACCTCCATATTTCTATCAACAATCTGTGCAAAGCAATCTATGTTTTCTCTATCATGGGCCTCAAAATTCTTCCGGCCTCTACACATCACCCAAATTTAGAGCTACTTCCACATTTTTAAGACTGTTACTTGATTGATTGAGACAGGATCTCACACTGTCGCCCTGGCTGGAGTGCAGTGTCACGATCACAAGTCGCTGCAGCCTAGACTTCCTGGGCTCTAGAGATCCTCCCACCTCTCGGTCCTGAGTAGCTGAGACTACAGGCATGTGCTAAAACGCCCAGCTTTTTTTTTTTTTTTTTTTTTTTTGATACCGAGTCTTGCTCTTTCGCCAGGCGGGAGTGCAGAGGCGCAATCTCGGCTCTTTGCAAACTCCGCCTCCCGGGTTCTAGCTATTCCTATTCCCCCGCTTCAGCCTCCCAAGTAGCTGGGACTACAGGTGCGCCACCACGCCCGGCTAACATATTTTAGTAAAGACGAGGTTCCACCATGTCCAGGATGGTCTCTCTCTCCTGACCTTGTGATCGGCCCACCTTGGCCTCCCAAAGTGCTGGGATTACAGGCGTGAGCCACCACACCTGGTAAATTTTTGTATTTTTAGTAAAGATGGGTTTTTGCCATGTTGCCTAGGGTGATCTCGAACTCCCGGGCTCAAGTGATCCGCCCACCTTGGGCTCCCAAAGTGTTGGAATTACAGGCACTAGCCACTGTGCCCAGCCTAGATTTTCCTTTTTTATAGCAGCACCCTGCTTCCTGGCACCTGCTTCCTCATCACCAGATGGGGCTTTCTGCGCCCATTTCCCCTGGCTACTGTAACAAATCACCACAACCTTGGTAGCTTAAAACAACATAAATCGGCCGGGCGCTGTGGCTCAAGCCTGTAATCCCAGCACTTTGGGAGGCCGAGGCGGGTGGATCACGAGGTCAAGAGATCGAGACCATCCTCGTCAACATGGTGAAACCCCGTCTCTACTAAAAATACAAAAAAAAATTAGCTGGGCATGGTGGCACGTGCCTGTAATCCCAGCTACTCAGGAGGCTTAGGCAGGAGAATTGCCTGAACCCAGGAGGCGGAGGTTGCGGTGAGCCGAGATCGCGCCATTGCACTCCAGCCTGGGTAACAAGAGCGAAACTCCGTCTCAAAAAAAAAAAAAAAACAAACCATAAATCTATTCTCTTATAGTTACAGTTCTGGAGACCAGAAATTTAAAATCTATTTCACCGGGCCAAAACCCAGGTGCCGGCAGGGCTGCACACTCTCCAGAGGCTCTGAGGGGGAACTGGTTTTCTTGCTTTTTCCACCTTTTGGAGCGGCATGTCTTGGGTCATAGAGTCCCATCTTGCATCTTCAAAGCTCACAGTGAAACCTCTTCAAATCTCTCTCAGCTTCCATTTTCTTCTGCCTTCTGTGTCATATCTCCCTCTGTCTTCTCTTACACAGACATTTGTGATTGTATTTAGGGCTCACTCAGATAATCCAAGACAATGCCTCCCTCTCTACATTCTTAATCACTTCTGCAAAGTCCTTTTTGCCACAGAAGGTAACATTCACAGGTTCCAGAGATCAGGACTTGGATATCCTTATGGGTCATTATTCAGCCTACCACAGGAAGGAAAGAGAAGATGCTGCCGTGCTATGATTTGAATGGGTCCCCCACAGGCATGTGTTGGAAATGTAATCCCCAGGGCAACAGTCTTGGGAGGGGAGGCCTAATGACAGGTGTTTATCTCATGAGGCCTCCACCCTTATGAATGGATTGATGTGAATTATAAAAGGACTTGAGGCTGTGAGTTCAACCTCTTGCTCTCTCTTTACCTTTTCACCATGGAATGATGCAGCAAGAAAGCTCTGGCCAGACGCTGGCCCCTCAATCTTGGACTTTCCAGCCTTCAGAACCATGAGCCAACACATTTCCACTTCTTATAAATTACCACCAGGTGGGGTGGGAGGGGGAAGGAAAAATAAAATAAATTACCACCAGGTGTGGTGGGGGCTCACACCTGTAATCCCAGCACTTTGGGAGGCCAAGACAGGCAGATCACCTGAGGTCAGGAGTTCTAGACCAGCTGGCCAACATGGTGAAACCCCGTCTCTACTAAAAATACAATCAGCTGGACATGGTGGCTCACACCTGTAATCCCAGCTACTCAGGAGACTGAGGCAGGAGAATCGCTTAAACCCAGGAGGTGGAGGTTGCAGTGAGCCGAGATGGTGCCACTACACTCTGGCCTGGATGATGAAATGAGAGTACATCTCAATAACCTAGTTGGTGGTATTCGGTTACAGCAGCACAAAACAGACTAAGACACTCTGCTCATATTAGGGGAGTTCCTGTGCCTTTGATGAGTTTCTATTGGAGTGCCTGCCACTGCCTACTTCCCTCTTCAACCACCAACCTCAGCAAAGGCTTGTGGTTGCCGCATCACCTCCCCTGCCACATCCCGTCTTTGGATTTAAGCATTCAGATTTTAGCACTGCCTTCATTTGGCCCTTCCCTCCTCATTTAGGCTTAGTTGAGGCTGTTCCTTCTTCCCTACTCTTTCTGGAGGTGGGAGAACAGCCAACGGTCAGCCACAGGACACTGCCCCGGGCTGCTGGCTTCAGGATTTTCTGGAGTTTGGAGGCCCAGGGCCAAGCTGCAGGGAGTTAGGGGCAAGAGAGTGATGGCCACAGCCTGGAAATGATGCCTTCAACCAGCAAATGAGCAGAAGGAAACATGTTAGTGGTTAAAAGGGGAGAGATTTTTGACAGGAGTCAAGCAGGTTTTTATGTGGGAGAAGAAGCCAGAAGAGGGGAAGAGGTTGAAGGTGGAGGAGAGAGGAGCTAAGTGGCCAAGTGAGGTCCTTGCTGAGGATGGAGGTGACTCTGAGACCAGGGGAGATGCACAAGCAGGCACCTGAGCCTGGGGGAGGGAGGCCAGGGGAGCACAGAGGCCCATCCGCCCATGAGCCAGGTCTGACCCTGTGGGTAGGAGGGGGCAGCCAGCCCAGGGGAAGCCTGGCCTTTGGAACCTGCAGTGAATGAGGTCAGGAAACTGTCAGGCTCTTCTGGGATCCAACTAGGTTAACTCTTTCATCTCCTTTCCTGGATGCAAATTTCTTCCTGGATTTTTACTCTACTCTTCCAGCTTTCCCCCATACTAGCTCATACGAGCTGAATCCTCAGCCCGCCAGGCCTTCTCAGGCTTTTCCTGGAACTTCCTTGTGTTTTTCAGATAGAAACTCAATGCCAATTGGCTTAGTAAAAAAAAAAAAAAAATTGGGGTGGGAGGTGGGTGGGTGGGGAGATTTCTCAGAAAACTTCTCCAGTCATGGGAGAGTAGGGGTGTAGAGGCCACCAAGAGAACTGGAATCAGAACCTGTTCTGTCTCCCCCACACTTCCCCTTTCCTTTCCCCTCCCCGTTCCTTCCCTCCCACCCTCCCTCCCTTCTTTCTTTGAGACTGGATCTCTTTCTCCCCACATTTTTTTCTTTTCTTTCTCTGTCTCTTTCTTGACATGGCATCTTGCTCTGCCACCCAGCCTGGAGTGCAGTGGCATGATCATGGCTCACTGCAACCTCCAAGTCCTGTGCACCAGCAGTCATTCCACTTCAGCCTCTGGAGTGCCTGAGACTACAGGTGCACCCCACCATACCCCATTAATTAAAAACAAAAAAGAAACCAAAAAAACCACCAAAACTTTGGGCCCGGCACGGTGGCTCATGGCTATAATCCCAGCCCTGTGGGAGGCCAAGGTGGGCTGATCGCATGAGCCCAGGAGTTCCAGAGCCGCCTGGGCAACATGGTGAAACGTCTCTACAGAAAATACAAAAATTAGCCGGGCACAGTGGCGCATGCCTGCAGTCCCAGCTACTCAAGAGACTGAGGTGGAAGGATCACTTGAGCCCTGGAAATGAAGGCTGCAGTAAGCCAAGATCACATCACTGTGCTCCAGCCTGGGCAACAGAGCCAGACTGTCTCAAAAACAAAAAAGAGAGAGAGAGATAGAGACAGAGACAGCAAGGCAAGGTCTCACCATGTTGCCCAAGCTGATCTCCAACTCCTGGCCTGAAGTGATCCTCCTGTCTCAGCCTCCTGAGCTGAGCAGCTGGGATTGCAGGTGTGGGCCACCAGCCTGGCTATCACTGTCTTTCTCTGAGTCAGCTTTTCTCTCTCAGACTAGCCTACTCGGTCAACTCACGAAATGCCACTACAGGTGGGCCCCAGCTCCCACTTACCTCCCCGTAGGGAGCTCCTCTGTCGAGTTCCAATTTCAAAACTCCCAAGGAAGCATTCTGGTTGGCTCGCTTGAGGCACTGGCCAGAGGGATGGGATACTCTGAAAGATTCAGCCAGGGTCCCAGGCCCAGCCGTGGCCCATCACTGCGCCCCCTGGTGAGATGCCAGGGCCGGGATCCAGGGAGAGGAAAGGAGGTTCCCACAAAGTAGTCATTCCTGCCCCCTGCGGCTGTGGCGCCCTCCCCATCCTGGGCACTAAGGGAGCTCCTGCTGTCTGGCAGCAGCTGCTCTGCAGGACACAGTCTGTCACATCCCGCTGGATGAAACTCTAAGATCCCTTGTAGAGGATCCCATTCCCTCCCTTCCTCCCTCCTGCTGCCTTGCAGCTTGGAGAAACAAAGCTCTAAAAGAACCCTCCGATGTCCCTGCACTGGGGCCTTTGTAGGATGGCAGGGCCCCGTCGTTTCTGGGTCTGGGCGAGGCCTGAAACCAGGTAGGGTCTATGGCACTGGGCCCCCGAAAAGCAACACGTGGCCCTGGCTCATACCCCATGGGCAGGGAGGGGAAAGGAGGGGGACCTGGGGAGCACAAACAGCTTGGGGTGTGTCCGGGATGAGCAGGGGCTGACACAGCCTGTCCAAGAACCTCTTGTCTTCATCCTGTTCTGAGCCCCAGTGCCCCTCCACTCCCAGACTGAAGGGTATTGGAAAAGAGGAGAAGGGGACATTTTTCCAGTGTTGTACAGAGTAGGTTCAATAAATGCAAGCTGAAGAGCCTCTACTGACTTCTCTCAGACTACCCCAATCTGCCCAGGCCAGGACTGGAGGCCAATGCCATGGCCCGAAGGCACAGCTCCTGGTGAGGTCCAGCCACCAGGCAGGAAGAGAACACGAGGTCAGCTAGCTGCAGAAATGATGGCGGGGGACCTGTCAGAGGAGGGCGGAAGATGTGCTTCCCCTCCTGATCCCTGAACGATGCGCATGGACATGCAAGGCACTCCATTGAGCATCCACTGTGTGCTGGCCCCATGCAGGGTTCCAGGGGTCCCGGGAGTCTTTTCTGAGCTGCACTGCCTCGCACACGTCACTTGACCATTCTGACCTTGAGTTTTCTCTTGTGCTAAAGAGCTAACAAGAGTCTCTACCTCACAGGGCGGCTGCTGGGGTATCACAGAGATGAGGTTCTCAAAATGTAAAGCAGAAGGTCCAGCCAAGAGTTGGTGCCCACGACAACAAAGACAAGAGACTCAGGGGAGGAGGGGTGGTGCCGAGGAGCTAGATGGAGGCTGTGGCTGGAGGACAGTCCTTCAAATGCAGAGAAGCCCCTGGGCCCCACTGGGGGTAAAGGCACTGGCACTGCCACTGCCCACTCATTCCCAGCTCAGCCATCCTGATTTACCTGAGCTGTAAGTACCAGACAGTGGACCACCGATATCTGTCTGACCTGCAGGCTCGTGCCCGTGTTCATGAGTATCTGGGCTGGCACGCCACTGCGTCTGTGGCACCTTTGGTGTACTCCTGTGGACCTGGGTGAGGCGAGCCATGTGGAGAGTGCTTGGCCATCAGAGAATAGCTGGGAGTAGACAGGGGCCACAGACTGACCCACTCTCTGGCCCCGTCAGGTGCTGGGGCCATTCACTGGGGTCCAGGTGCCCAAGGAGAAGGTGGAACACAACAGGTGGATTACACACTGCAGTGGCTAGAGGACAAGTTCCTGGGGGACAGGGCCTTCCTTGCTGGCCAGCAGGTGATGCTGGCTGATCTCATGGCGCTGGAGGAGCTGATGCAGGTGTGAGCTCAGCCTGTGGGCAGTGTCCCTCTTTGTGCCACACCGATGAGGCAGACAGAAACGCTGAGGCCTAGAGAAAACCAGGACTTTCCCAGAATCATAGAGCAAGTCTCTGAATGATCTGGGGCCAGAACCCTGAGCTTCCACCTCCTGCCTGGGTGTAGGGTCTCGCCTTGGCTGCTCTGGGGCCCTAAGGATGACCACACTACCTGGGCCCCTGTGGTCCATTCACATGCGGGCTGGGGAATGGACCATGTGTCTGATACTTTTGCCTATGCTTTCGGCATTCGGGCCTTAGCGCCCCCACAACTTTCCCATCCTTGTCCCTGTAGCCGGTGGCTGTCGGCTATGAACTGTTTGAGGGACAGCCACGACTGGCAGCATGGCGTGGATGAGTGGAGGCTTTCCTGGGTGCCGAACTGTGCCAGGAGGCCCACAGCCTCATCTTGAGCATCCTGGAAAAGGAGGCCAAAAAAACCCTCCCAACACCCCCAGCAGAGGCCTATCCGACTATGCTGCTTCAAACTGCCAGGATTCCCTGAAGGGTCTGGGATAGGGGCCAGATCAGCACTGGGGATTAATTCTGTTTCTTACTTGCCTCTTTTTATCTTTCCATCTTGCGTCAGTTCCTTGTCTCCAGCTTCCGGTGAAGCTCTGCACAGGCAGGACACTCAGTGTCCTTGGCAGTGCTGCCACTCCTCAAATGCAGCATACATAACCAATAGGAGACTAAATCTGCAATATATAAAGAGCTCCTACAAATCAACAACATGAAGAAAGCAATCAAAAATTGGCAAATGTCATCAGTGTTTTAAATAAAATAAAGATTCCGAACACTTTGAATAGGGAACCAAAAGTTATTGGTTTTATTAGAGTGAAAGTATGTGCTAGTAATCTGCATCATGGTTAACCAAAGTAACGTCACAGATAACAAGTAAACACAACTGTATCACCGGGGCAACAAAAAATTAAATAAGTAACCAATTCGAATTGCAAACTATTAAAGGATACAGGCAATGTTTCACAGGACACAGCAACAGTCTTTGAAGTCTAGGAGGCTTAAAAGATACCTTTTAACAAACGTTCCTACCTTCTAGGACAGTTTTGTAATAACAGCAAACAGTAGGATTATACCTTGTCACACAGGCCTCCACATATATCCATGGGATGGACCCCACCACAATTATTTTAACAGAGAACTTAACACACAGAATTGGTAACCAGGCATTAGAGAACTCCAAAGACAGAGAAAATCCAGGTTAACTCAGAGGTAAACACGGCAAGAAGCTGCTACCCCTAGGGCTGGGGGATCAAGGGAGGACATTGGAATTAGGAAAACCAAGATGCTGGAGGGGCTCTGAGGATTTCAAAGCTCCAAGGAAGGGGTCGCTTCGCCCCCTGGCATCACCTTCCAAAGGCAGGATTGCGCAGTTTGCCCTGAGGTCTTCACAGGAGGCCATGTGGCTGTGGATGCAGTTCTCAGATGTGACAATAGATGTCACTGCCAACCAATAAACAGGATGTTTTGCACACGCTCTGGGCTACCGCCCAGTGCCCCCCATTTCCCATGCCTGCCCTGTGCCCACCATGTGCCACTCCTAGCCGGAAGTACTTCAAGCAGCAACCATTGCAACTGTCCTGCCCTGAGGGCGCCTGTGGTGGCTTCTTAGGTCCCATTCTGGCTGTCTCTCGTTCAGTGATTTCCAGTACTTCTCGGGGACACTGTGGCCTGCTTTCCTGGGCCTTTTCCATTACCACCCTGCTCCCCTATCAGGCACTGGGGATGGCGGCCACAGCCTGTGCCTTCTTGATCCACACTGGCTGCTTTTGGATTGTTCCTAATTGGATGGTCTTGCTTTCTACAGACACTTCAGTATAGTATACGAAACAAAGCTCAACAGTCAGTCCCGGTGCTGTGCAGGTGGCAGTAAGTCCGGGAGAGTGACCTCCGCTGAACTAATCATACCGTGCATCATCGTTAAGTAGGGCCGGCGGGATCCCCAGGTCACCTGGCAGGAGGAGGGGCAGGGAAGGGTCCCACGAAGTGACCCTGAATTCCACTTAGTGCTCTTGGCAGAGGGAAGGGCTTGGGCGAGTGCTGGAGGCATGAGATGGGGGTGTGTTCAAGACTCTCCAGCAGTCCAGGCATGGGAAGGGGAAACTGAGGGCCAAAGGCTGAGGCAACACTGGGAAGGGAACCATAGCAAGGTGAGGACTGGCTTTTGGCCATGTGACTGAATTGCCTGTGTGTGGTACGTGTGTGTGAATGTCAGTAAACTGCGCGTGTATGAACCGTGTGACTATGGATGTGAGTAAATGGTATGCTTTTGTATCTGGGGGTGTGTGTGTGTGTGTGTGTGTGTGAATGTGACTATCATGTGACTGTGGACGTGGGAGGATGTGTGCGCGAATGTATGTGGTTGTGTGTCTGAGTGTGTGAGTGTAAGTGAGGCACAGGTGCAACAGGAGAAAAGACACAGGAAACCTTACAGGCCTGCCGTGTGTCCTCTCGGCCTTCCTCCTGGCCAGGGGGCCCTTGGGCTGAAAGGTTGCGAAAGCCATTGCTACTGCCAGGAAGGGATGATGCCGGCTAGGAGGGCTGGAGCCTTGCCAAAGGGTGGGAGTCAGAACTTGCAACCCTGTGGAGGAGGATGAGGGGCAGACGGGGGACCCTGCCTTTTGGAAAACCGGTGACCAACCCCAAAGGGACACAGGCAATTCCTGCCCACACTCCACAGAGGTGGGGCAAAGGGGAGAGGAGATTAGCAGGCCACCCAGCCAGTCAAGGAGGGAGTAGGCTTCAGGAGAACAGAGCTCTGGTCCCATTTGGGGGCTGAGGACAGGAGCTCAGGTCAGCAGTCTGCAGGAAGGCCCCAGCTGGACCAGCTGCCCACATCTTCCCAAAGGCCTGCACATGGGTGTAGACAGCAGAGCCTCCAGGCTGAGGCTTCCACACCCAGATCTGAGCAGTCTAAACATAGCAGACAGCAGCCCTGAAGATGGAAAACATCCCTCTCCAGGTTCCATACGGTCTCTTTATCCCCCAGCCCTGCTGCCCATGGTGGCCCAGGATGCCCAGGAGGGATAATAGGAGGTAAGAAGTCATGTTTGAACAAGGAAGCTCTCTTCATTTATTTCGTATAAAGATGAAGAAGAGGATTATGTGATCACAGGAATGCTGCATGCAGGATTATCCGAAGCTGGTATCACCAGGCCCTCACTCTGCCAAGAGGTCTCCCTGGAAGGGGCAGCCAGCTCAGAGATGCCCTGGATCCCTCCATGCTGGATCCCTCCATGCCAATCATAAAAAAGTCATGACCGTCCCTTTCTTGCCAATCTGCCAGGGCTCCAGGGGAAAAAAGCGGATAACTATCCTTCAGGAGACAGAAAAAGATATTATCAGCCCCTTGGTTAACACCACACCTTACAAGACCCCTGTCAGGTACTCCCAACTGTGGGTACCCACGACAGTCTGCCTCAGCCCACCACACATTTTGCAAGTCTACTCATCCCAGTAGTGATCTTCCCCCAGCCTCCAGCAGGGCAGTGGGACACTCAGTTGTGGGATGGGGGCTGTACACCAGCATGGCCCACCTAGGACAGACACTCAGCAGCGGCCTCAGTGTGATTACTGTACACTCCATCATCTCCATCAGTCTGGGTATGGGCTCAGAGGCAGCCTGCCTCCTCCTAACTGCAGGCTCTCTACAGGCACACGCCTCAGCCACCTGTTTTCTCAAAGCCTGGGCACAGAGTGACCCCCCGCCAACCCCAGCCACTAATGCCCGTGCCATAAGTGAACATGACCTTCTCAGAGGTGACAGCAAGATTCCAGCAAGAAGTACCAGAGCTTGGGATAGCCTGGCTGGGGGCAGGGGGAGTATGAATAGCCTCCGTCTTCCCATTATAAAACTGGCCTAATGGAGATATCTACCTCATGGGGATAGCATGTCTTGTCTGAGCAAAGATAGTGTGGACAGGGACAGTAAGGATGGAACGGGCTCATGAGTGTAAAGTACCTGTAAGGCACCCAGCACATGGTAAGCATTTCTTTTTTTTTTTTTTTTTTTTCTTTTGAGACAGAGTTTCACTCATGTTACCCAGGCTGGAGTGCAATGGCAGGATCTCGGCTCACCGCAACCTCCGCCTCCCGGGTTCAGGCAATTCTCCTGCCTCAGCCTCCTGAGTAGCTGGGATTACAGGCATGCGCCACCATGCCCAGCTAATGTTTTGTATTTTTAGTAGAGACGGGGTTTCACCATGTTGACCAGGATGGTCTCGATCTCTTGACCTCGTGATCCACCCGCCTCGGCCTCCCAAAGTGCTGGGATTACAGGCATGAGCCACCGCGCCCGGCCCATGGTAAGCATTTTTAATACTTGTTCTTAGAATAACAGTTTTCCCTCAGTATCCATGGGGTACTTGTTCTAGGATCCCCAGAGGATACCAAAATCGACACGTGTTCAAGTCCCTTACGTAACATGGTGTAATATTTGCATATAACCTACACACATCCTCTCACATCCTTTAAATCATCTCTGGGTTACCTACAATACCTAATCGAATGTATGTACTAGTTGTATTGTTTAGGGAATAGTGACAAGGAAAAAGTCTGTACATATTCTCAGTATAGATGCAACTACCCATTTTTTTCTTTGATATTTCAATCCATGGTTGTTTGAACCTACAGCTACGGAACCCAGTGATACAGAGGGCTGGCTATTATTTCTCTAGAGCTTGAGAGAGGACACATCAGGTTCAGCCATACTTCATCGGCCTTCATGGACTAACAAAGTCTCCACTCCAGAAGGTGTTTTTCTTTTTTTTTTTTTTGAGACAGGGTCTCACTGCCACCCAGGCTGGGGTGCAATGTCGCAATCACAGCTCACTGCAGCCTCAACCTCTTGGGCTGAAGCCATCCTCCCACCTCAGCCTCCCAAGTAAGTGGGACTACAGGTGCACACCACCATGTCTGGCTAATTTTAAACATTTTCTGGGAGGACGGCGTCTCACTATGTTACCCAGACTGGTCTCCAACTCCTGGGTCAAGTGAACCTCCCGCCTTGGCCTCCCAAAGTGTGGGGATTACAGGCATTAGCCACCGTACCTGGCCAGTGTCCTTTCAAGCTCCTCATGCCCTTACTTCCTCAGAGGCATGGACGTGGCTCAAGAATATCTTTTACCCAAGAGGAAAATTTTAACTCTGTCACAGAACGACAGGTTTGGGTTGTAGAGGCTTCTTGCGGGGGAGGGACGCCATTTCCCTGTTTTCACAGAAGAGGAGGTTGCTAACGAGATGGTTCATTTCCAAGTTTGTCTGGGGTCCCCCAGCTATGCAGGACCCAAAGCAGACGTCTAGACATCCAGGCCAATGCTCTTTCACTACTCTGAGTCCCCGTGAACCTCACCTGGAACCTGGTTGGGACATAGGTCCAAAGGACATAACCTCAGAACATACCCAGAATTCCTTCTGACCAGCCTGGCTCATTTTTCTGGAAAAAGTTCTGGAAAATCACTCTTCAGCCAGGTGTACCTACCCTGCCACTCGCCAAGGCAGATACAGGACAGACAATCCCCTATGACCCTTGCAATGCCTCTAGGGAATAGTTAAAAGAGCCTTCCCCATTCACAGACTTAAACATTGAGGAGCAGAGCCAGGAATTCATTCAATCCTGCCCGCACTGCACTTTGAAGATGGTCCTACGATAAGGACCCTGAGGTTCATTTCTTCACAAACCTCAGGTGAGGGGCCTCACGCCCCGATGTGTCCCTACTGGGCAGGGCAAGAAACGGGATTTTCCCCCTGAGGCAGGATCACTGACTCCAGTCTGCGGTAGTCCCAAACGGATCCCCTACTGCCCCTACGCACCGGTCCTGGTCCAGAGCTAGCTCCTTGGTGAGAAACTCAAAGAAGTGAGCGCTGTGGCTGCGGTTGTCCTCGGCGGTGCCCACGACGCCGATAGAGGAGACGGACAGCTGCGCGCAGGGCTCGGTGGACCCGTGCAGCACCATGGCCAGGCCCGGCCGCATCGTCACGTTCACGCGCTGAGGGAGACACGGAAAGTTTTGCCCGAAGCTGGGGCGGGCCGGGCTACCGCTGGGGACCGGACCCGAGCGCACAAAAGCCGAAACGCGCAGTGTTTGCGGGGTCAGGAATCCCGGTACAGGCGGAGGTCCCTGGAGGTCATGTCCGGGTCATGACTGGGGAGGGCGACTAGGGAAAGCCTTGCGGAGGGGGAGCAGCGGGATGGTGGAGGACGTAAAGTCCGAGCTTGGCGTGAGGAATGAGAGGGGGTGTGGTCCCTAGAGACATGGGACGGGGTCGCGGTCAGGGACAGGCCCGGACCCCTGGCCCGCCAACCTCCCCTCACCCGGTGCTGCCCGCCCCACGCTCACGTCCGCAGGTTTGCCCAAGATGGAGGCAGCGGCGGCGCAGAGCCGTTTCTCCAGCCCCGCGGGCACTCGGTTGGCGGGTAAATTCGTGTCCAGCTCTAGGAACGGCATGGCGGGCAGAGTGAACGAAACCAACTCGGGCGGAGAAAAATCTCGGAGTACCCAAGCGTCGCGGACCCGGCGCAGGGGCGTGGCGCCGCAGCAACCTGGATTCTTATTGGCTGGACAGAGACTCGGCGCTCCCCGATTGGCTGCCTAGGGTACATCCCGCTTCCGCAAACAAAAGTCACGTGTGTCGGCCCAGATTTCCGGAAGTCCCATTGAACCCCCCCCACACACTAAGTGTAGCCCCACCCACTACAAGTCTTTCACTGCGTCGTGGCCCCACCTGGTCCCTTCCTGGACCCACCTGGTCAGCGCCGGGTAGATTTCCCTCTCCTCAAGCTTTCCGCGTTGTGGTCGCCTGGTTCCTAGCCCAATTAGAGGTCTGAACATCCCAAACACACACAGACACACACGCGCCTATAGGAGTCTTCCCCAGTCTCGACCCTAATAATCAATGCAACGGGAGCTTAAAAGTATTTTTGATTGATTTGCCACTATTTCAAAGTCAGGCAATTTTATGTTCCCTATGGAAATCTGTGCTTCTCTTGGGCAATCACGAGATCTAATTACACGTGCGGGCTCTGGTGGGGCTGGGCAGTGACCTTTGGATTCTCGACTTTCCCCATCCCCAGCTGGTCCACACTGACTGCCTGTGTAGCCTCTTGAGCCGGTGGTGAGCCACTATCCACCAGAGGGTGGCAAGATATGTTATTTAAAACATGGAAATCTGTTGATGTGGCTTAAACATGAGTGTGGTCAGTGTGGCAAAATCACTTGAATTGTACATTGTAAATACGACTGAAATTGTAGCCAGGCAAAGTAGCTGACACCTGTAATCTCAGCACTTTGGGAGGCCAAGAAGGGAGGATTGCTTGAGCTCAGGAATTCAAGACCAGGCTAGGCAACATAGCAAGATTCCCTTCTTTATTAAAAAAAAAAAACAAAAAAAAAAATTACAAGTGCCGTGCCATGGTCTGTGCCTGGGCAGCTGAGGCAGGCAGATCGCTTGAGCCCAGGAGATCGAAGCTTCAGTGAGCTATGAATATGCCACTGCACTCCACCCTAGATGACAGAGTGAGACCCAGGCTCCCCCATGCCCCCAAAACATGAAAGAAAAAAAGTGTAGGTTTATATGTACAATTTCAACCACACGTATAAAATTCTGTATAAGTGTGCATACTTAAAGGAGTCTCCACTGAAAGTCAGGCCGACCAAGAGTCTCTGTCTGTCATGATCTTGTATTATTAGCGGTTTGTTTATTAGATGACTCAGATATCAGAAGGTCTGAGACACACGACAGGAAAATATGACAGTCCTGAGGGAAGAGGGCAGGGACAGGTGACAAGTTTGAGACCAGGTGTGGGGCATGGACAAGCCAGTTTTCAGGGAGTGGGGTGTAGAGAAGACAGGGATCAAGGTTATGAGGAGGCATGGGAGAGGGCCAGGAAATACCCAGGCACTTCCCTTCCTGCAAGGAGGTTCATGAACCAGCCCTGTACACCACCTGTGGGATACAGCATCACTACAGAGTGAGGAGACCGACCTAGGAGACTGTTGAAAACAGACGCTCGGTGCGGCAAAGAAAAATCAACACCGAGACGAGGGACTTCTCAGCAAAGCAATTTTTACTTCCTGCACTGCAGGAAGGGTAGCCTTGCTAGCCACCTTCCATGAGAGTACAACAAACAAAGGAAAAGCAGACATTTATCCCTTACGCATTTGGGGTTGTCCTTACTGCTGTGTTCAATCCCCATTGGCTGGGGCCAGACCTCACTATTTAAATAACCCGATTGGCTAACAACTTCAAACTTACCTAAACAGGTAAAAGCAATGGAGAAGTTCAAATAAGGAAGGGGCATGGGCTGTGAGCTGGGACGTGCCTGTGGGCACGTCTAGCACGGCTATTCTGGCTAAAGAACAAGGAGATAGAATGTACTATGTGCCTATAAGCATGTCTAACAGGTACATAGGATAGGGCTTAACAAAGAGTTATTAGCATACTCATGATTTATTCTTTAACAAGAAAGGAAATTTTGAAGAGGAACTTTTACTTCCCACAGAGACCAAGGCTGATCCTGATTCAGACATCTTTTCACCAGATCCCCTCTCATCTATGATACATGCTCAATCCAGTGGGCATTCCCCCGAAGGGAAGCACTGGGGCCGAGATGCTCAGAGAGATCACCTGACCTGGAGCAGGCCTGGGGTGGTCAGGGAAGTCTCACTGGAGAGGAAGTCTCATTTTGCCAAATGCCAAAAGACCAGGAAGGGCACCAGGCAAAGAAGATGAGGCAGGAACAGCATGAGCAGAAGCCAAGGGGCCAAGGTGGGAGCCCAAAGAGGGGTCTAAAAGTGTGCAGGTAGAAGAGGCAGCCTGGAGGAGTGGGGGTAAGGCTTGGAAAACAAAGTTCGATGAGTCGTACTTTAGCCTCTGGCCAGTGAGGAATCATAAAAAGCTTCACACAAGGACAGGGTCAAATAAGTGTTTGCTAAAGCTCTTTCCAAAGGTCTCGTGGAAGCTGGAATGGGATGGGGTAGGAGACAAAAGGAATGCAGACATGATATCCGGAGGGAACTGTGACACAGAGCCTCCCACCTCTACCTCCCAAAGTGCTGGGATTACAGATGGAAGCCATGACAGCTGGCCAGTCATAACAAAATTTTTTTTTTGTTTTGAGACGGAGTTTCACTCATGTTACCCAGGCTGGAGTGCAATGGCGCAATCTCGGCTCACCGCAACCTCCACATCCTGGGTTCAGGCAATTCCCCTGCCTCAGCCTCCTGAGTAGCTGGGATTACAGGCATGCGCCACCATGCCCAGCTGATTTTTTGTATTTTTAGTAGAGACGGGGTTTCCCCATGTTGACCAGGATGGTCTCGATCTCTTGACCTCGTGATCCACCCGCTTCGGCCTCCCAAAGTGCTGGGATTACAGGCGTGAGCCACCGCGCCCGGCCTAACAATTTTTAACTGGAAAAAAAAAGATTAAGGAAAGATGAGAAATTCAGATATTCATGTTAAAGTTTTGAAAGGAGGTAGACACTCAGTGAAGGCAATGGCTGCCTTATCCTCACCTCTGGGTGCCTTCAGTCAGAGGCCCAAGGAGGAGCTGTCAGGACTCTGGCCCAGGGCTCAGCCTGTCTTCCAAGTTCAAAACCTAATTTGGGGCCGGGAGTAGTGGCTCACGCCTGTAATCACAGCACTTTGGGAGGTCGAGGTGGGCAGATCACTAGAGGTCAGGAGTTCAAGACTACCTTGGCTAACATGGTGAAACCCTGTCTCTACTGAAAATACAAAAATTAGTTGGGACTGGTGGCATGAACCTGTAATCCCAGCCATTCGGGAGGCTGAGGTAGGAGAATCGCTTGAGACCGGGAGGCAGAGGTTGCAGTGAGCCGAGATTGCGCCATTGCACTCCAGCTTGGGCTACAAGAGGGAAACTTGGTCTAAAAAAAAAAACCCAACTAATTTGGTCCACATTTCAGGATTTATCATTTTCTTTGGGTCTGACTCACATCAACAACTCACAAGAGGTTGTATTTGTTAATTTATAGAAAAAAAATAAAATGATATTTTTTGTTTGTTTTTTTGAGACTGAGCCTCTGTCACCCAGGCTGGAGTGCAATGGCAAAATCTCGGGGTTCACTGCAACCTCTGCCTCCCAGGCTCAAGCGATTCTCGTGCCTCAGCCACCTGAGTAGCTGGGATTTCAGGCGTATGCCACCATGCTCAGCTAATTTTTGTATTTTTAGTAGAGACAGGGTTTTACCACGTTGGCCAACCTGGTCTTGAACTCCTGCCCTCAAGTGATCTGCCTGCCTTGGCCTCCCAAAGTGTTGGGATTACAGGCATGAGAAACTATGCCCAGCCTGGAAAAAAGAGAAAAGTCATTTAGACAGACCGCTCCCAACCTTTGCTCAGTGCTGTCTTGGCAGTGCAGACTCCCAGAAAGCCTTGCAGGTGTTACTGGCCAGGACCAGGTCCATTCTGCCCACACACAGTAAGTTAATCACCGTGACATGAGTTTTGCAAAAGAGAAAAGGCTTATTCACAGGGCACCAAGCAAGGAGGTGGGATAACAGCTCTCAAA
>NW_022437035.1:1243213-1248196 GCF_009761245.1 Sapajus apella
GATTCTAGAAGTAGGGACTGGGTCTATCCACAGCTGAATCGAGCCAGAAGTATGGCTAGAAAGGAATTGGGAGAAAGAGACACAGGAGCCTGGGAGCTTTGGGAGCAGTGGGGACCCCACCACCAGGAAGTCAGGGGGCACTCAGCAATAAAAGCCACAGATGCGATAAAACTTTGTACACGTTGTTGCATAATGTACAACAATGTATAGAAATACACCCCATACATTATTGCTCCAACTCTAGCACTATTGCCGAACTCAAAGAATCCCTCTCCCCACACTCCACTCTCTTTTTTTTTTTTTTTTTTTTTGAGACGGAGTTTCGCTCTTGTTACCCAGGCTGGAGTGCAATGGCGCGATCTCGGCTCACCGCAACCTCCGCCTCCTGGGTTCAGGCAATTCTCCTGCCTCAGCTTCCTGAGTAGCTGGGATTACAGGCACGTGCCACCATGCCCAGCTAATTTTTGTATTTTTAGTAGAGACGGGGTTTCACCATGTTGACCAGGATGGTCTCGATCTCTTGACCTCGTGATCCACCCGCCTCGGCCTCCCAAAGTGCTGGGATTACAGGCGTGAGCCACCGCGCCCGGCCACACTCCACTCTCTATAGTTAATCTTAACATAAGCCTCCTGTTTATATTAGCCACATCAAGCCTAGTTGTCTATCCTTTGATCAGGATGAGCATCTAATTCAAAATACGCACTAATCGGTGCACTATGCGGAGTGACCCGAAGAATCTCACATGAAGTCACTGTAGCTATTATCCTCCCGTCAGTCCTATGAATGAGTGGTTAGGAGCATGGTGGCTCACGCTTGTAACCCCAGCACTTTGGGAGGCCGAGGCGGGCAGATCACGAGGTCAGGAGTTCAAGACCAGCCTGTCCAATGAGGTGAAACTTCGTATCTACTATAAAATACAAAAAGTAGCCAGGCGTGGTGGTACATGCCTGTAGTTCCAGCTACTTGGGAGGCTGAGGCAGGAGAATCGCTTGAACCCATGAGGCGGAGGCTGTGGTGAGCCAAGATCACGCCACTACATTCCAGCCTGGGCAACAGAGTGAGACTTAGTCTCAAATAAATAAATAAATAAGTGGTTTGTCTAATTTGTATATACTCCTCAGAACGTAAGAATTTCTCTGCCTGTTCCTACCATCATAACCTCTGGCCACAATATGGTTTAATTTCCACACTGGCAGAAACCACCCTACCTCCCAGAGGCAGAATCAGAATTCATTTTGGGCTTTAACAGCGAATATGCTGCAGGTCCCTTTGCTCTGTTATTTATAGCAGAGTATATAAATATCATTATGATAAATGCCCTGAGGGCCATGAGAGGTTTGAGGGTGCAGCGCACAGGAGATCATGTCTGGGGGCAGAAGCTGCAGCCAGACCCCAGGTCTGGCTATCCCCGCCACTCACCAAGTGGTGCTCAGCAAAGGCGTGCAGCTCCCACTCACCCCACCGGGGACTACAGCATGACCCCCGACTCACCCCTCACCTTCCGGCAGCAAGCTCTTCAGTACCACCCCGGGAGGTGCCAAGATCACCAATGACCTGAAATTCCTGATGGAGTGTTGGAATTCACTTGTGACCAAAACACCCTGGAGGGATCTGCCCGCCATTCCCGGGGTCACCAGCCCTGCCAGTGATGAACCCCCCATGGAAGCCGGCCAGAACCACCTGCACAATAGCCCAGAAGATAAGTCGGTGGGCAGTGAAGAGTCAGTTTGAGATGTGCATTTAAAGCTCCAGCCATCATATGGAGAGCTGCTAAGGGACCCTCCAGCCCTTCCCTGGAGGAGTCCACCAGCCAGGCCTCATGAAACTGATCACCTGGGCAGGTGCCGGCGTGGGGTCAGCCACCCCAGCCTTCTCCCCCTCACTCAGGGCACCTGCCCCCTCCTGTCTGTGAACACCAGCAGGTACCTCCTTGTGCCTCTGCTGCAGGAGCTGCCACCCCAAGGGGAGTGACCCCTGCCAGCACACCTGCAGCCCAGGGCCTGAAGCGGACAAGAACGAACCCTTCCTTCCAAATGATCTGATTGGCTCTTCCAGCCCCTCACTGCTGGAGGCAACCACCCCTCCCTTAGGTTGATGTGCCTGGGAAAGCTCCCCTCCCCCACCTTCCCCAAGAGAGGAAATAAAATGTTGGGGGCTGGTGTCTTGTCATCTATCACGTAGGCATCTGCACACGTCCATCTTCCACGTGTCTTTCTCAGTCTGTAGGAGAAGAATGCGGTGCAAAACATCTGATATAGGAGGCCTGCAGTCTGGCCTTGGCACATATGTGGCTTGGTTTTGTCATGTGACCAGATCATCCAGATATTTAGTCTACGTACATGTAATGTCCGGTGTTCGGCAGTCTAATGAAGAGAGCAGATACGCTATCCCATGTTATACAAGGGTGGCTTGTGAGCTTACTGTAACATCCGGTGATTTGGCAAGCATTTGTACCATCAGAGTCAGTGCCAGAACCTTTTATAACCTTCACGGGAGGCTTGAGGATGCCACCTGCGGAACCAAATCACAGGATTCAACTGTAACATCCTCTTGCTGTGTCACTAATATATCATTTAGCACCATACCTGTTTTTAAAACAAACGGAAAATTTCCTTTTTGTTTTTTGAGACAGGGTCTTGCTCTGTGGCCCAGGCTGGAGTGCAGTGGTGTGATCATGGCTCACTGCATCCTCCACCTCCTGGGGTCAAGCGATTCTTCTACTTCAGCCTCCTGAGTAGGTGAGACCACAGGCAAGCACCACCACACCCTACTAATTTTTTTGTAGAGACAGGGTTTCACCATGTTGCCCAGGTTGGTCTCAAACTCCTGAGCTTCAGCGATCCACCCACCTCCGCCTCCCAAAGTGCTGGGATTACAGGGGTGAGCCACTGCGCTCGGTAGATTTCCTTCTAATGACTACCTGAGCACAGGACAGTCCTTGAGTTTCCATAGAGGTTTGTCCATGTCCAATTAATCTACCAAAAAAAAAAGTAAAGTAATATTGTTTTCTCAGTTGTGGATGTCACAAGCTGTCACATACCCATTTTTCCTAGTGGACCCACCGAGTCCTAGCGTTGGTAGGAATGAAAATTGGTTCAAGTTCTTCGGCATGATCTGGATGTTGACATAACCAGCAGTCAGACTGATTAAAGTGGACAGGACTTGGAGAGTTGGTGTTAACGGGGTGTCAGTTCTGTTTCTGACCTGTTGAGAAAACAGTAAGGGTTACTAAGAATGAGGCACAATCTGAAACAGAACCCAGAGTGCAGATCCCAGGGACAATCATAGGAGGGGATTGAGACAAGCAATCTCCAGCCAGCTTTTTAATAAATAAATGACCAGAGAAAGAGGAGGATTCATTAAAAGGAAGAGGTTCTTCTGTTTTCTGCTTTTTGGACAAGGAGGCCCTATGTGAGAAAATGGGTGGAAGTGAAGTTTCTTGATCCATGATCTTGAGAAAAGTTGTCTACTATAAAATGCCATCTGCTTCTGGGGCCTGAGAATCGGTCTGGGAAATCATTACTTTAAGGTCACCTGTAGGGAGGGTCTTCCACAGTTGTCCTCAGAGTGCTGATCCGGGTCTAGCTTGGTGCGATTCACGTGAATTCAGGGGGACTTTTCCCTAACTTGATTGCAGCGTAGGTGGTTGGCAGTATCGTCATGCATTGCTTAATGACAGGGATTCTGACAAATGCATCATGGGGTAGTTTTGTCATTGTGCAGACATCACAGAGTGTACTCACACAAAGCTAGATGGCATAGCCTACTACACACCTAAGCTATATTGTGTAGCTCACTTGCTCCCAGTAGGATTTATCACAAAATGTTACTGCCCAGTGCATTTTTGCAAACAATAACAATTCACTGAGAGTATTAACATCACATATGTAATCAGAGTTTACAAATGTACCAAGCTTTGGGTAACAAACACTTTAAGCTTATTTTTTAGACATTCAATAAGCCCCTTCCCCCTCCCCGCAAACTGTTTGATTACAAAGAAGTACAATGGGTTAACTGTGGCAAAACATAAGAAATAAGGCAGGGGAGGCAGATACAGACTTGAGAACACAAGAATATCCAAACAATTTTGTCAATATCAAAAGACAAAATAAACACATATTTTATAATTTAAAAGAAATGCATATAATTAAATACTAATTAGGTGAAAGAACATTATAGGATAGATAACATTTATTTTCTCTACATAAATTTGCATATCTTAAATTTATGTATTTATTTTTTAATTTTATTTTTTCCTGAGATGAAGTCTCACTCTGTTCCCCAGGCTGGAGTGCAGTGGCAAGATCTTGATTCACTGCAACCTCTGACTTCTGGGTTCAAGCAATTCTCCTGCCTCAGCCTCCTGAGTAGCTAGGATTACAGGTGTGTGCCACCACACCTGGCTAATTTTTGTATTTTTAGTAGAGACGGGGTTTCACTATGTTGGCCAGGCCGGTCTCAAACTCCTGACTTTGTGATCCAACCGCCTCGGCCTCCCAAAGTGCTGGGATTACAGGCGTGAGCCACCGCGCCCAGCTGCATGTCTTAAATTTAATGTGAAACAGCATGTTTCAATGTCAACTTAAGAATATCACGCGCATTGGTGGTTCAGTGGTAGAATTCTCGCCTGCCATGCGGGAGGCCCAGGTTCGATTCCCGGCCAATGCAGCAGTCTCGTTGGCCGGGCGCGGTGGCTCAAGCCTGTAATCCCAGCACTTTGGGACGCCGAGGCGGGTGGATCACGAGGTCAAGAGATCAAGACCATCCTGGTCAACATGGTGAAACCCCGTCTCTACTAAAAAAAAAATACAAAAAATTAGCTGGGCATGGTGGCGCGTGCCTGTAATCCCAGCTACTCAGGAGGCTGAGGCAGGAGAATTGCCTGAACCCAGGCTGGAGTGCAATGGCGCGATCTCGGCTCACCGCAACCTCCGTCTCCCGGGTTCAGGCAATTCTCCTGCCTCAGCCTCCTGAGTAGCTGG
>NW_022437035.1:1248296-1271953 GCF_009761245.1 Sapajus apella
ATCATGTTTGTATTTGGTTATTGTTGCTTTAAGTCTTTAATGCTTTTCTTTATTTATTGGACTAAGCCAGTTTTAGAAACAAAATCCACAACCAACACACATATAATGCAGATGTTTCTTTAAAAAAAACTAAATAGTGTTATCTTTCGTATATCATTGAAATAGTGGTTGTGATTAAACAAACAAGCAAACAAATTACTGCAACTCATGTATGATAAACTTACAAAAAGCAACATTTTAGAATTCCATCTGGTGTGTTTGCCCTGTTAGAAAATAAATCTGGATGTGAGTGAGATGTGCTTGACTGAATAAATGAAATTCCCAGTTAGCACTGGGTTATGTTCCAGAGCCGTGAGTTTGTCCTCATATATTACATCAGGAATGTGTGTTCACAGTCTACCAGCTGCAGGTGTTCAATGAATGAGAAATGAAAGTAATTAATCCTGGTCTACCCACTCCTTCCTCCCTTGCTTTACCATCTTTGCTCTGAGATCATGCACTTTGTGCCCAGGATTGAGGCAATGCACATTTACTAAAAATGTATTCATTGATAGTTGAATAATTGTACTAAATGAATAAAGGAAGTGGGTGTCTTCATGTAGAAAACAGAGCACTAAATTATAATTTTACAGTCGCAACACACACTCCAACTCTTCCTAGGCACAGTGGTGCAAACTGCGTCCACTCATTTGCCTGGGGATCATAAGCCTCCACTGTATTAAGGTACGCCTGTCCGTCATGGCGCACACCTGTAGTCCCAGCTTCTTGGGAGGCTGAGGCAGGAGAATCGCTTCAACCCAGAGATGGAGGCTGCAGTGAGCCGAGATCGCACCACTGCACTCCAGGCTGGTGACAGCGAGACTCCATCTCAAAAAAAAAAAAAAATCCCAATGATTGGAGACAAGAACTTCCATCACAACCACCAACTGCATAAAGTTTTCCACTTAGTACTGCCACACCAACCGTGCTTCTAGGGGTAGACATAGTAGCAACAAAATTCCACTGGTGAGCCTGAGGGCCCCAGATTTCCACTGTGTTCAGAAAGCCCCAGCCCTCATGCCCTCCTGTGGTATACATGGGACCTTCCAGTACAGCCACAGGCCAGGTCTATGTGTGGACACAGGTGGCATCACTATGTTTGGGGCTGTAGCACTCTGGAGTATTCGAAGTCTTCAGTCCACATCTTCCCCCAACCACACACGGTTTGTCATCGCCGAACGGCAGCCTCCTCCCATTCACATTTGCTGCTGGAGTCCACACATTTGTACAGAGATCATGCTTTTCAATGCTTGTTGCTCCTTTGGTTGAACCCATTCTCTCACCTACAAAGAATGCGCCAACAGTTGACTTCCTAGGTCTTGTCTGAGGACTTTCTACCATAGTCGTCTCTCTGGTAATAAATGGTTTCACTGCTTCCGTAATGAGTTTCTGACATTCTGTATCATCCCCAAAAAGTACATTATTTTCCATGTCTGCCAGGAACTGTGGTGCAAGAAGAGGTGGCCTAATATAAGCCAAAAGTTTGCTTCGATCTTTCTGTCTGTAGCAAATCATGACGGGCCCAAGGAAGAAGTGCATTCAAAATTGTCTCCTCATCAGGAATGTTCATGTCATCACTAGCCTAGAGCTTTGCAATTTCACTGGCTGGTAATAATACAAATTCCTGGTTTCTGATTACTTCCACGAAATGCTCAGTCGTAGAACTGTGAGCCACTTTGTGCAAATCTGTACAACCTTGGGCATCAGCAAAAGAATGAATTTCAAGACAGTTGGAGGGGTGAAGCTATTTCATTAAAAACTCACAGCGTGCGGCTGGGCACAGTGGCTCACGCTTGTAATTCCAGCATTTTGGGAGGCTGAGGTGAGTGGATAACTTGAGGTCAGAGGTTTTAGACCAGCCTGGCCAACATGGTGAAACCCCATCTCTACTAAAAATACACAAAATTAGCCGGGCGTGGTGGCAGGCGCCTGTAATCCCAGCACTCGGGAGGCTGCGGCAGGAGAATTGCTTGAACCCGGAAGTGGAGGTTGCCGTGAGCCGAGATTGCGACATCTCCCACTCCAGCCTGGGCAACAGAGCAAGCAAGGCTCTGTCTCAAAACAAACAAACAACAACAACAACAACAAAAAAAAAAAAAAAAAAAAAGGAAGAAGGCAAGCTGTAGATAGCAGCAGGCACTCAGCGTTATCTTCACCTAATTCAAGGCAGCCTGTACAAGCATACTGGATGAAGGACCCTGATGAATTTGGTTCTATTCCTTCCGTTTTTATTTCTTATCTTGCTTCTCTGGCATCATTAGTAAACACGGCAGCAAAACAGTCTGAGACAGAGGAGAACACCAATCTGTGAGCTGGAATTCTGCCATCACCAGCAACCAAAATTACATGGCACAACTGTTTACGTTTCAAACAGTTTTCCATTTTTTTTTTTTTTAATGTTTGTTGGGCATGATTAAAGGCGTAGAAAAATTCATCTGATGAACATGGCAGAAGTGGCCAGAGGTCACAGGGGGCGGGGGCGGCTAGGCAGGGGGAGCGGGGAAGCAGGAGCCTGGCCAGCGAGCTGAGAAGAGGGATGCTCGACCCCTCGCGGGCCCCAGCTCCTTCCAGGGCAGCCTCATCCCCTGCAATGGCTGCCCGGAGTGAGCCACTCCTGCTCCATCAAGCGGCGCCAGGCTGGGTAGGGTGGTGTCATGGGGTTGGGGACCTGCTCACCAGTCAGTCCCGGCCTACACAATGGTAAGCATTTTTGTACTAAACATTTCCAAACATAGAAAAGCTGAAAAGCTACAGTAAAAACATGGCATTAGGCATTATAATCTTTTTTTTTTTTTTTTTTTGAGACGGAGTTTCACTCTTGTTACCCAGGCTGGAGTGCAATGGCGCGATCTCGGCTCACCGCAACCTCCGCCTCCTGGGTTCAGGCAATTCTCCTGCCTCAGCCTCCTGAGTAGCTGGGATTACAGGCACGCACCACCATGCCCAGCTAATTTTTTGTATTTTTAGTAGAGACGGGGTTTCACCATGTTGACCAGGATGGTTTCGATCTCTTGACCTCGTGATCCACCCGCCTCGGCCTCCCTAAGTACTGGGATTACAGGCTTGAGCCACCGCGCCCAGCCTCTTTTTTTTTTTTTTGAGACAAGGTCTCACTGTTGCCCAGGCTGGAGTGCAGTGGCACGACCACGGCTCGCTGCAGCTTCGACTTTCCTGGGCTCTGGTGAGTCTCCCACCTCAGCTTTCCAAGTAGCTGGGACTACAGGCAAGCACCACCATGCCTGGCTTATTTTGTATTTTTTATAGAGATAGGGTTTCACCATATTGCCCAGGCTGGTCTCAAACTCCCGGGCTCAAATGATCCACCCGCCTCGGCCTCCCAACGTGCTGGGATGACAGGTGTGGTGATTCACCTGCATTATAATCTTATGGGGACACCATCGTATATTCGGTCCGTCGTTGACCAAAACACGGAAATGCAGTGCATGACTGCACTTCCTAAGGTCTTTGCCAGCAAGGTGACAGTGCGGCCTTTCTTCTGAAAACCTTGATTTACACCTAATCTCCTGGCCAAAAAGGATGGCAAGTCTTGTTAGTTGGCCGAGGATATGCCTCTTTTACCTGTTGAAGATATATATGCTCCAAGATTTCTAGTTAGTTCCTTTATGTAGCTGTCATGGCATCGCATTGTGCACTTAAGAAGTCCTCATAGGCCGGGCGCGGTGGCTCAAGCCTGTAATCCCAGCACTTTGGGAGGCCGAGGCGAGTGGATCACGAGGTCAAGAGATCGAGACCATCCTGGTCAACATGGTGAAACCCCGTCTCTACTAAAAATATAAAAAATTATCTGGGCATGGTGGTGCGTGCCTATAATCCCAGCTACTCAGGAGGCTGAGGCAGGAGAATTGCCTGAACCCAGGAGGCGGAGGTTGTGGTGAGCCGAGATCGCGCCATTGCACTCCAGCCTGGGTAACATGAGTGAAACCCCGTCTCAAAAAAAAAAAAAAAAAAAAAAGAAGTCCTCGTAATCCACGGATCACTCAATCCAGGAATGAAAGGTTCAGAGATGCCAGTAGGCATAGGGCAGCCAAACACTCAAAAGAAGTGAATCCATGCCTCCTATTTGGAGTATACTCAACTTTATAAGAGGAAAAAGGCAAAAGGTACTGCTTTTCCTCCCTTCAATCCTGTTTCCTGACAGCTTTTTCCTAAAGTTTGTTTTATTTATTTATTTTTATTTTTTTTGAGCAGAGTCTCACTCTGTTGCCCAGGCTGGAGTGCAGCGGCACGTCCCGGCTCACTGGAACCTCTGCAGTGAGGTTCAAGCGATTCTCTGGCCTCCGCTTCCCGAGTAGCTGGGATTACAGGGTCCAGCCCTGCAGGGTCCTGTGAGCCCCTCTCTGCTGGTGTGGAGACGAGAAACTGTAGAAATAAAAGATGCCCCATCCATACAGGACTGAGCTGGTCCCCGGGGACTCGGCCTTCTGGGTCCTGAGGTATATCCAGTCTCCTGAGTTGAACAGATGAAGTTTTACCCCAGAGCAGACCAGGAGGCTGGGGTTGCCAAGGCAGTTGACAGCAGCAACCACTGACTCCAGATGAATAACATGATATGCTTCACCCCCTTTCTTTTTTTTTCAGATGGATTTTCACTCTTGTCACCCAGCCTGGAGTGCAATGGTGTTATCACCCTTTCTATAACCTCTCTATCTGGGCAAGAGGAGGGCTTGGCTGTGCCTAGATAACGCCTTACATGTAACATTTCTTTCTTCCTTCCTTCCTTCCTTCTTCCTTCCTTCCTTTTTCTTTCTTTCTTTCTTTTTCTTTCTTTTTTTTTTTGGAGACAGGCTGTCTGACTCTGTCGTCCGGGTTGGAGTGCAGTGGCGTCATCACGGCTCACTGCAGCCTTGACCTCCGTGGCTTCAAGCAATGTTCCTCCCTCTGCCTCACAAGTAGCTGAGATCACAGGCGCGCACCACCACACTGGGTTTTTATTATTACTATTTTAATAGAGATGAAGTCTCACTATTTTGCTCATGCTGGTCTCAAACTCCTGGGCTTAAATGATCCTCCCACCTAGGCCTCTCAAAGTGCTGGGAATACAGGTGTGAGTCACTATGCCCAGCTCCGTATATCTCTCTCTCTTTCTTTCTTTTTCTTTCTTTCTGACAGAGTCTTGCACTGTCCCCCAGGCTGGAGTACAGTGGTGTGATCTCAGCTCGCTGCAACCTCTGCCTCCTGGGTTCAAATGATTCTCCTGCCTCAGCCTCCTGAGTAGCTGGGATTACAGGCACATGCCACTACACCTGGCTAATTTTCTGTATTTTTAGTAGAGATGGGGTTTTACCATGTTGGCCAGGCTGGTCTCGAACTCCTGACCTCAAGTGATCAACCTGCCTCAGCCTCCCTAAGTGCTGGGATTACAGGCGTGAGCCACCACACCCGGCCCCATATAACATCTCAAAGGGGCTAAGTCCCATTCTTCCTCTGAGTGCTACCCATACTTGGGCCAAGAGTATGGGTAACAGCCTTAACCAATTCTCTTGGGCCTCCTGGCAGGACTTGGCTAAGCTACCTTTGGGAGTTCTATTGGACCTTTCAGTGTTTCCCAACCAGTTTGGTCTCCAGGCTACAAGCCACTTCCACTATATGACCAAGGCCTGGGAGGTTTTTACCACTATGTTAGAAATGAATGTGGGTCCATTAGCATCCTGGACTGACTTAGGGAGACTGATTCGAGGGGTAAACTCCCTTAGTAAAGCCTTCATGGCTTCCACCTTTTCAGTCCAACATGGAAAAGCCTCCATCCAACCAGTAAAAGCGTCAAGAAAACAAAGCACCAGGGGATATTTAAATCCTCTGGAAGCCATGGAGCCACTGTGCCAGTCCTCCCCTTGCGTGATTCCCCTGAATTATACCACTTTGGCCAAGGAAGGTATGGCAGGTCTGGTTTGAGAATTGTTTCTCTGACAATAGACACATTGGACAGCCACTTTACCTATCATTTTCTTCAATTTTGGGGTATTATTATCCTGAGGAGCCAGGTGTGCCTAGCCTCCTTGCCATAGATGGAGAAATCATGGGCAGAATTTATAGTAGCCCAACTCAGATTTCTGGGCACCCAAATCCTGCCTTTCTTATTTAGGGCCCAACCCTCTGAGAGAGAACTCTGATGATATCCCTCTTACATGGCTTCCTGTAATTCCCTAGGGGAGTGTCTTGGTTTATATTCATTAAGAGATACTGAAGGAAGCAAGGACTTTCCCTCCCTGTATGTGCCAGGTTGCTCCCCTTCATTATTCCAAAGTCCCCCATTAGATGACCCCAGCAATCTGCCTAGTGATTTCCACCACCTGCAGTAGTGCCAATATTTATGTTGCACATTTGATTTGTCATTGGCATTTAGAAGTCCCTTTTCTTACCTGATTGCACCATGAGCGTGGATCACAGAGAACACGTATCTCACATCTGTATAAATAAGGCCTTGCCTTTTCTTAGTGCCAGGGCTCTGGTTAAGGCTATTTATTATCTCTGTCTTTGGGGCTGAAGTTTGGGCAGGGAGGCTTCTGGCCTCTATGGTTTCCCACAAGGAGACAATTGCATATTCTGCCCTCCTTCCACCTCTTTCAGGAAGCTACTGCCATCTACAAACCCTATGTCTTCCTTTTCTTCTTCAACCACATCCCTGCTATTGAGAACCTTGAAGGTCATTTCTACTAAGTGTGGGGTGTTAACATTAGGACCTGAGACTTTTGTTTTTCCTGGGCGTGTCCTCAAACTTTGGCTAAATTAACCTTTATTGATTGAGACACCTGTCTCATTTTTTGGGTAATGCAATAAAGTAGGATCCCTATGTCATATCATACATAAAAATTAGTACAGATGGACCTAAATATGGTGGGCGAATCAGTAGAAAATACAGGAGAATGTCTCTATGACCTTGGGACAGCGCCTGAGTTCTTAAGGACGACACAAAATGCTCAAATCATAAAGGAAAAGATTGATAGTCGCCTGTGTTATGATTTCAAATTTGTGCTTCAAAAAAAAACACCCTAGAAATTGGGTGTGGAAAGGGAGTAAGTCACAGAATAGGTACAAATATTTGCAATTAATGCACTGAACTAGTAAAAGACTGGTATCCATGAATTTGTAAAGAACTACCAATCAATAAGAAAAAAAACACAACCCAATAGAAAAATGGGCAAAAAATATATATAAACAGGCAATTCTCAGAACATGAAACAGTGTAGCCAATAATCACATTTTTTAAAAGCTCAAACTTACTGAAAGCAAGGAAATGAAAATCAAAGTTATAATGAATATTACATTCCACACCCATCAGGTTGGCATGCTCAAACTGTATGTTCAAGATGCTATATTTAATGTTATTACAATCAAACTGCTCAAGATGTTATTTAATATGCTATTACAATCTATATAATAGCAAAAAATTGGCAACACTCCAAACGTCCATTACAAGAGAATGGAACAGCATATAGAGCGGAAATGAGCGAAATAGGCCCACACATCTGCGTGGGAGCATCTCAGAGAACCCAGGGGCAAGACGCCAGAAGGATGCCCAAACCGAGCCCCGCCCCAGGGAACCCCGCCCCCGTCCCCGCCCCGGCACGGGGGCCGGCTGGAGGCTGATGGGCTGGTTTGACCACGCCAGTTCCGCCTTCACCTGGCCCCTTGAAGCTCCGCCCCCGCCCCGCCCCCGCCCCGCCCCCGTCCCCGTCCCCGCACGGAGCAGGCTAGAGGCTGATGGGCTGTTTGACCACGCCAGTTCCGCCTTCCCCTGGCCTCTTGAGGCCCCGCCCCCGCGCAGAGCATGCTGGGGATGCTACCGGCCACCGGAAACGGGCAGCGGGCAACGGGCGTTCGCTGCGCCGTTAGGAGGCGGTGACCATCCGCCAGTGTACCCAGGGCCTCCGAGGGCGCCGCCGAATGGCTCCCTGTGTCCGGGTGGCCTCGGGAGCTGCAGGGAAGGGGCGGGAAAACTTCCCGGGACTGGGGAGCGCAGAGCTGGAAAGGGAAGGGCCTCGGGACCTCGGATTGTTTTGAATCAAGGGCCGAAAGCTCGGGCCGGGGGGAGGGAAGGAGCTGCCTCCGTGCCTTCAGAGGGAGCCTGGAGTCCCAGGCCGTGTCGGTGGAAGGAACTGTGCAGCGTCCCAGAGGGAGGGAAGGAGAGGGGAAGAGGGGTGGACTCAGAAAAAGTGGAGGGGAAAGAAGGGAGATGGCAGAAATGGAGGGCAGGAGAGGCATCGTTCCCCAGCCCTGTAAACCATAACGAGCCCCTGCTAGAGAGCAGAAAAGGGGTGGGTGGGGAGTGGGGGCTAGAAAGGAAAAGAAACAAGAGCCGTCTTGGTCTGAGACGGGAGCCCAGCTCCTGGACAGGAGGAGACCTCGGAGATGGCTTTCTTAGGTGGCTGTGACTGCAGCTCTTTCTGGTGCCTCAAGCTCCCTCTTAATCCCTGGGAGATGTAAACTTTACCTTCGGGGGAGATTTCCCTTCGGGTTAAGGAGGGGAAAGAGGGACAGAGGGACAGAGGCAAGGGATGCCAGGGGGAGGCGAGGGAGAGGACACAGGAGTGTTAGGTTTGAAAAAAAGATGAGGGTGAAAGAGAGTTGATCAAGACTCTACAACACAGGTGTATTAACACAGCCTAGCGAGGTGGGGACCAACGCAATGCCAAAGCCCCACTACCACTTACAGGCTGGAAAAATCATAACGAGAGGGGTCTGGACGGTAGGACTTAGCCCAAGAGGATGTTGATAAAAATATTCCTTAAACCTTTGTCCAACAGGATGTGATAAAGAAGTCAGACAATTGGGCAAGGTGTTACTGAAAGCCCCAAACCCCGGTAGAATGTTTCACTCTGACCAGGGTCTACAGAATGGCGGAGAGATTTACAGACTAATACAGCTTGGACTAACAATGAGGGCACAGCCTGTGGAGAGCTAGGCGTTGCTTTTAAGAGAAGTCTGTCTTTGGCTATGCCAGAAGCACTGCAATCTTATTTTAAGGGCTTTTGGCTGTGGTGGACTATGTCTAAGACTAGGGGGTCCAGAGAAAACCCCATCCTTAGTAACCTTTGTCAGTAGGGAGACTTCTCATTGAATCTACTCCTTGGGTTTGACCCTGTATCTTGATTTGATCCTTCTTAGGTTTTGAAGAAGGGAGATGGGAGAAATTCATCCTTCTTGGATTTTGAAGGGAAGGTGAGGGTTAAAGAAAGAATCTGAAAGAGCTCACAGTGCCATGAGACAGGACAGAAATATATTAAAAGAAAAAAAAAAAGTTGGCGGCTTAACAGCAACACAGGTTTATGGCCAGGACAAACCTGTGGAGGGGGGACAAGCTTAGTGTCAGAGCATGCATCCTGCTCACAGACTGGAATAGTTATTTTAAGAATAAAAGAGGAAAGCCACACGAAGGGCGGCTGGACAGTCAACAGGGACGAGTTTAGACAAACCTGAGAGGGGCTGCTGGCTGAGTTAGGCCACACTCTTACAAACTAAGGATATTTAAGGGTTTTGGAAGGCGACTTATCATAGGTTCAGAATGTTTCATGTGAGGGAAATTTTATTGCAGGGTGGGAATATCTCTGGTCGGAGAGGAGGCTATCTTGGGGTTGGCATGTTTCTGATCAGAAAGGGGTTTATCTTAGGGTTGAAATGTTTCTGGGTATGCTGACATTAGCCATTTGGCTGATGTTTTGGGGCTGGATTTAGGCAGCTCTTAATTAAGGGGGAACTTAGAATGGTGGTGTTCAAGATGGCAGTGCTCCTGCTCTGTCAGTTACAGGTCTGGATGTGGGGAGGGAGGGCCGTATGGCTTGCTGCCCAGCATGTTGATGAAGCTGTTTCTTGGCTCCTTGTCCAGCAGGATGTGATAGGGATGTTCCTGTCGTTAGGTGGTTAGGCAGTATTGTTTTTATGGCCCGAACCCTCATGGAATGTTTTACTCTGATCAGGGTTTATGAAATGTCAGGAGGGTTACAAAATGGTGCAGGGTATCTTGGGGTTTAAGCCCACATCCCTCAGAGAAGACCTTGTTGGTTTTCTCCTTACAGAACCTGATGTAAGTGAACAGCTCCTGGGGGGGGGTACATCTCAATAGGGAAATTATTGAGCTCCCAATGTTTTTGTGAAGCTGTTTTGCCATCTATGAAATAATTACTGCTCTGCCCCCTCCTGGGGTTGTTAGAGACCCAGTGAGATACTAAAAGCATGTATAAAGCATGTAAGGTCTGCAAATGCAATAAAGTGTTGTCAGAAAGCCCAGCTCACGTGGCTTTGGGGGCCACTGGTAAGAAAATTGGAGGCAGCCTGTTCTGGCCAGAGCCTCCTGTTGTTAATTTCTCCTCACTGTACCCTTTACCAGGAAGGCTGTGTCACTTTGATCAACTGCCAGTCTGTTTTGGCTCTTCCCTGAGTCCAGGGACCCGGATTTGAAACCTGCATCTGTCGCTTATTGGCTGAGTGATCTTGGGCAAGTCATTTCAGCTCTTTCCTGCTTAAGTAGAGCTAAGACAGCCTATGAGTGAAACTATATAAACCAAGGCATTGCTGGCTCCAGTAGGAGGCAGCTGCTCTGAGGGAGAAGCCCTGGCAAGGAATCTGTTAGAGACAGATTATTATTTTGTCACCAACCGGAATGGCCTTGGGACAAAGCACAGCAACTGTCTTGATCTCATCAATATCCTTGACTTAATCCCTTGTGTCATGCTGTGTCATCTTCAACATCGGTGACTTCCATCAGCCTTAGCATTGGCCTTGGCCTCAGTTTCTTCATGTTTGACTTGAGGGTGATGATTCTCATAGGAAGCAATAAGCTTGGGGTAAAGAAGCTATTGGGTCACATTATACTTTAAATGCATTTAAGTGGGGTCTTCAGTTTATAAAGATTAGCAGATTGCATGGTGTGAGAACAGAGCCATGGAGAATGTTTGAGACCCCATTAATAGCTGATAAGAGGATCATCAGTGAGCACTGGGAGGGGAGGACTGAGTCTTGAAGAGTTGGAGGGGAAGATTGAGTCTTGGGTGAAGAGTTGGAGGGGAGGATGGGTCTTGGCTGAAGAATTGGAGGGGAATATTGAGTCTTAGATGAAAAATTGATTGGAAAACAAAACTGAACAGAAAACCAGGGCATCATCAACACTGATGAGTAATTTTTTTCTATATAAAATGATTATTTAGATTAAGAAATGACAAATTTTGAAAAGCTGACAAACACCACAAACTCCAGGAAAAAAAAAATATGACATTTTTACTAAGTGCCAGAAACAACTTCTCATTTAAAATATTCTGTTCCCTCATATTTTTTGGCTGCAGACTCTTTGATCACATTTTTGTGTGACAGTGATTTTGTAATATTTCCTACGGAGAGAATAGAAAGACAATTCTGTCTCTCCTTTGGCAGTAGGCATATCCCTGTGAGGTAGGAGATCAGCAGGACTTTTCCAAGCACAGGTTAAAACCCTGCTGATCAAGACATAACAATAATAAAGAATAGCCAAAATCAGCTCAGATTAGGAATTATAATGCATTTGCATAAGATACACCCACCAGGGCCATGACAGTTTACAAATGATGCCATGGCAATAACCCAGGAATGATTTTATATGGTTCCAGGGACTTCTCGTTTCTTTTCCAGAAAGTTCATGAATAACCTGTCCCTTATTTAACTTATAATTAACAGTGGGTATAACTATAGTTTGCCAGAAATATTGGAGTGCTGTTCTACCTATGGGTTCGCCCAGCTCTGTCTATGGAGCAGCAAACTGGAATATACTCACTTTGCCTTCAGTTTTCTCTGTGTTTCTGCTGCTGAATTCGTCACGGCGCAAAGCCAAGAACCCTCCCCGGCTGAGTCCCAATATGGGAGTTCACCTGCATCAACCAGAAGCCTTTTATACACAAAGATAACTATAGCAATTTAAGTAGATACAGAAGTGACTTCAAAGCCCGGAAATCTATCCCACTAAACCCATGCAAGATGATCCCCCAATTTTGCCTTCTCAGCCATATCCAAAATAGCCACAGCCATTGCAACAGGACAGGTATGTGACAGAGGAAGAATGTGAACTGAGACAGTGGGCCTCAACCAACAAGTATCTTCCACATAATTTCCAAAAGCACATGGCAAAAGCATTGATAGGACTCCTCCCAAGGCAGAGGGCCCCTGAACGGTGAACATAGTGTGGTCTTTTAAACCACCTCCACTCTGAATAATTGCAGCTGAACCCGTTGCAGTCCCCTCTTCCCCCAACGCATCCCATCTCACCCTCTCAACACATACAGTGGGGAGGCTCTGAGATTTGTACCCAGCCCCCAAAAGAACCCTCCTCTGAGTAGGATGAGATTCTCTGGCCCTGAGCCGGGCTCTAGCCTGCTCTGTGTTCTCCTGCACACGCACAGGAGGCTGTCAAAGCTGAACTTTTAACCCCAGGTGCACTTCTTGAAAGAAGGCAGAGTGGGAGCCAGAAAAAGCACCTTGGATCCTATACATGCCTTTGGGAACCCCAAGGGAACTCTCGGGGCTCCATGTCTGGTCACCTTTACACTGCCTTATAAGACTGTTGGGAGGAGCTATTGAAAACTCTTGCATAAAACTCTTGCATAAAAAGCATGGCAGCAGGGGAGGGGAAGAGGGAGAGAAAATGAGTAGAATAATCAGGAATACACTGTAGTTTGGAAGGGAGGGCGGTTAGTGAGGGGCACCAGCTCGGGCCATCCTACTGTCCCCCTGCTGCTGTGCCGCAGGCTGGCCCTGCCAGGAAAGCCTCATACTTTACCTCGGTTTCCCCTTTAAAGCAGGGCTGCTAATTCCTACCTCACAGGGTGGTCCTCATGAGGATAACACGAGATAACACCTGGGGAAATTGCTTGGGAAATTGGAAAAGTCCACTCACCCCTCATGACCCTTTTGGCCAAAGTGCGGAAGTGGACTCAAGAGGCCCTGGACCCAGGCCTGGGCCTGACCTTACCTGATTGGGAAAATGGTTTGGGCCTTTACTCAACACTGACCCTGCCTTAGGAGGACGAGCCCTGCCCAGGCCAACCTCCTGCACCCCGATGGAGGCAGGCACCGTCAGAACCCTGGCTTGAGAGTCAGAGGAACTGACCTCAACACATGGGCACCCTAGAGCCTGCGCCTGGAAAACTGAGTTGCTGTCCTGATACAGCCAGGCCCCCGCTGCTGGGTTTGCCTGGCCTGCCCCTCCAGGGGCCTGCAGGGAAGAGAACCGCTGAGGTTGGGGGGACCAAGAGGAGGGTCCCTCAAGGGTAGAAAGTGCATGCAGAAGGATACTCAGCAGGGGCTGCAGCAGGGGGGCTCTGGGAGCCCACCAGGCAGGGATCAGCCAGGGGTCTGACTCAGCAAGGGACTGCAGGGCCAAAGTCTCACTCAGTCTCTGGGCCCAGGGATCAGGGTTGCCAACTCCCTGCAGAGGCCCCAGCAGCAGGGGACTGCAGACTCACAGCATGGACAGTGGGTGGTATCCGTTGTTAGCTCTCCTCTTCCCTCTCCCGATCCCCATGGCCTCCACTATCAGAACATATTCTGCCTCTTATAATATGGACAGAGTGGGTCGTTTAAAAAAATTACCTAAAATGATAGTTCAGGGTTCATTTTAAGAAGAGAAAATAGGTATAGGATATAGAAAATAGGCATAGGTATCTGGAACAGGCTTGTGGAAGTCAGGAGAGTGATGCTGAGGCTGACTATAGCGTTGGGGATGAAAAAGAGGGAGGAGTCCCGGGGGAAGGGTGGGGACCACATAGGCCAGCACTTCTTAGGGCCCAGAAGAAGGCAGGAGGTCTGATCTCATCAGCAGCCAGTTGGGAGCTCCCTAGGGGTCTGGGGTGATGGAGAGAGACCTTCACAAGTTGGGCAGCCTGTGCTGCTTCACCCTAGATTAGAGAGGGCACCACTGGACACCCACCTGGTAAAGCGGCCAAATTCCAAGGGAACACGCAAGGAGCTGAGTTGAAAATGCCACCTGCTCCTGAACTTAGAGGTCAGTGATATTGCTGCTACTTGCTAAGCCCAGTTGCCCCTGTATTATCCACTCCCCCTTGGAGACCTGGGGACAGCCTAGACTCCCCCCACCGAGGACTTGGAATGGGTCAGCCTTCAATGCTATTTAATTCCAAGGGTAGCTTGGACCCCAAACTACAAATTATTTTCCTACTCTTCCTACTTTCCCATCCTAAATTAGGTCCAACCTCAGAGTTCAAATTTGGGTCAGGGGTTCTGCAAATATATAAAATGCCAGATACCCAGATACAAAGTCAACCTAGAAATGTCTTTCATATATTTCCTAAGGTCAAATTCGAGTCAAAAAATTAAGTTCCCTTGCCCTTTTAAGTTAAAGTCCACAGGGAAAAAAGAGTCTTAAGGTCAAAGGATTCAAGCCCAAAGCATTCAAAGAGAGCCCAGAGTTTGTCAGAGCCCAGTGGTGTGAATTTCTCTCCAAGGCTCTGTGCTTACCTACCCAGTGGGTGCGGGAGGGCTGGGTGGCTCAGCATTTTCACTAGCCTGCCACGTGCTCCAGTTTTAAAAGACCTAGAGTTACTAGGAATAACCAGATGGTGACAGCCTCAGCCTTCTGCTCACCAACTGCAGGGAAGTCCTTAGAGCAGCCTGAAGGCCATGAGATGTGTCCAGGATCTAGGACCCAGCGCCGTGTAGACCTCTCCTCCTGCCACCTAGGTAGCCCAGCAGGAATGCCCTGGCAGCTGATGGAGGGAGAGTAGACAGGGAAGACAGGCAAAGCCTAGACTCCACAGCAGAGCTGACCAGGTGTAAGGTTATAGCATTAGCCCCGGCAACCCCGCTGGGTGAGCAGGAAGGAACTGTCCTCCTTGAGCGTATCATCACCTGCCTGGGTCTTATTTATAATACCTTCTCCTGTTCCTATGTGTGAAATCTCATCATTTCCACTTCCCTGTGTGTGCCCATTGCATGGGTGTCTTCAGCCCTAAGACATCCTGCCCCAGGCTGTGGAGCGCAGCCTGGCAGGTTGCTGAGCTGAGGGCCGTGGAGCAGCGGCTGTGTTCCACTGGCTCTGAGGACACTGGCTGTCCTCCACTGGGGTTGCTCCCGGCCCTGAGCAGCACTGTGTCTGCAGCACACTTGTCAGCAGTTAAGGACAGATGTCCACAGCAGTTCTTCCTCACGCGGCTGCTGGCAGCCTTCACACGGAGGGCTGATCATTTGTGTTCAACCCCAGTGCCTTCCCTCCTTTTACTTTCTCTTTGCTTTTTCTGACATATTCCTCTAGATTTTGTCACTTGGGGGTCTCCCCTGGCAACAGAAAGCAAAACCAGGAAACCCCAGGTTTGCCATATGAATCACTGTTGAAACAGTCCCACAGCTGCACCCAAGAGATGGCGGTCATGGCCACCCTCCCTGCCATCAGCCCTTCTCTACTGACTGGCCGTGCTCTCCTCAGGGAGGACAACACTGAGCCCTCCTTGACACCGAATCCCTACATTTAAAAAATGCATTCCCTTGGGGCCCGAGCAACTCCAGACACCCACCCGCAGTAACTGTGCTGTCCCCAAGTGCACCCCAAAATATGTTCAATGTTTGATATTGATTTTCTGTCCTTGAATTTGTCCAAATTCCCTACAGCCTCTCAGAGCTGCCCCGGCTCGTGGAACTGCCTCTGGTTCTTACAGAGTCGCTGTCTGTAGCATTGAATGGCCCCCTCAAGAGTGCTCGGAGTCACCTGGCTCCCTGGCGATGACCTTGTCTATTCCCAAACATCTGCCCTCCCCTGGCATCAGGGAGCTTTCCTGTCCCCTGAGATGGTCTGGCCCACTGCGGGGCCCCACGCCCCTTCATTTCTGCTCAGCCTGCTCCCATTCTAAGAGTAAGACTGTGGTGTGTTTTTCAAACCATTCCAGTTCCTTCTGGATCTCCCGAGTAAACCCAATTCCCTGGGACAGACGGTTCTCAGCACAAGCCATTTGTATGGCCCTTGCTAGCTTTGGGATGTGTATTAATTTCATTGTTTCTCTGTCTCAACCCGAGAAAATAGCATATTCTCTGAAGGGCCCAATTCCTTTTAATACTGTTGTCCATTAACAAACTCTTGCCCTGTGGGCAAAGCCACGACTTTAGTCTCCCAACTCTTGGGTCAAAATGTATGTAATAGCCGTGCACGGTGGCTCATACCTGTAGTCCCTGTAATATTCTGGAATGCTAAGGTCGGAGGATCACTTGAGGCTGGCCTGGGGAAATCGTGTCTCTACAAAAGTAAAAATATAATTAGCTGGACATGGTGGTACAAGACTATAGTCTCAGCCACTCAAGAGGCGGGAAGATGGCGTAAACCCAGGAGTTCAAGGTTACTGTGAGCTCGATCACACCACTGCATTGTAGCACGGGCAACAGAGACCCTGTCTCTGAAAAGAAAAAACAAATAAAAACAAACTGTAAATAAAAACAAAAGGCACATCTGCAGCCAAGCTGAGTCGCACAGAGGGGACCAACTCTGCAGGCCTAGGGATGTGCTTTGTGGGTTCAGGAGGGACCCTCCCCAGTCCCTGTTCTGGCAGGAGGCTTTGGGGACGGCTCATCTGGCACAACTCCACTATGGGTGGCACAAAACTCATACCAGAGCGCCCCGGCCCCTTTCTGCATTTGCAGCTGGAAGTGGTGACCTCAGACCTGGCCGAGAACACAGTAAAGGCAGCAAGCCTGGGCCTTCTCTCCTCCATTCGTGCCTCAGAGGTCTGGACTCTTCTGTAGCCTCCTCTGCACTGTCCCTGTTTGGATCAAGGGAGGCCCGTGTGGGACTCCGAGAACATGGATCTGAGCTGTGAGCCCTCCCAAAGCACTGTCTTGAGCTGCCCAGGTCATACCCCCCATGTGGACCTTGCTTTATGTCAGCAAGGTGGACCCTCCAGCCTGGGCCACTAGTTAAAAGCCAACCCTAAGACTGTAAGCACCAGCTCACAGCTCCAAAGCACTGTGGGGAACTGCCAAGGCCAGAAGCCAGCGTGGTCCCCATGAAGCCTCCGTGCACACATCAGGCATCCCCAAAGCCTCAGACTTTATGTGGTTACTCGTGAGGACTCAAAGCTCAAAGCCTCTGCTGGATTTAAGGGGGCTTAAACAGAACACGCCTTTCTTCCCATTCCAATCCTGGGGTCTCCACCACAGTTGTGAGGTCATAGCACATGCCAGAGGGCAGGGAGCACACAGCAAAGCAGGGCCCAGAAAAACTAGGTGGGGGTCACTAAGGGGGTGCTTGTTCAGGGGCATAAGCACCTCATGGGGAAACGAGGTGAGGAAGAAGGGCCCCCACTGCCAGCAGAAACACTTTAGTATTTCAGTTCAGCTCAGGGAGGCTGGGGTGGGCTGGGGAGAGGCCAGCAAAGTGGGAACAGCTCCCTGTATGGGCCAGTGTGGGCAAGGTCTTAGAGGGATGGGGCAGTTGAGCAGCGCCTCTGCATGGCACAGTACCCAACAGTCGCCCTGGTGATGGTGCTCTTCACTTCCTTCTGGTATGTTAACTTTTGTATCAGGGAATATAAGATACACACAGAAAAATGCCTAAGTTTTAATAAATATACATAGTCACTTGTAAGAAGAGAGAGAAAAATACTGCAGCACCTCATCACCTCTCTAATGCCCCTGGCCAGGGGAACCGCTGTCCTGACCATGATAGAAATCATTTCCTGGTTTTCATCACGATTTTCCCACCTACACATGGTCCTCTGAACAATGTAGTTTGGGGAGTCTTGTTTTCAAACTTTATATAAATGGAACTGCATTATATATATCTGTTGGCTTTTGCTCAGTATGTTTATGAGATTTGTCCATGGTGATGTTTGTACCTATAGCTTGTTATCTTCACTGCTGTTGAATATTCCATGAATGAATAAGTATAATTTATTCTATCCTTGATGGACATTGGGTTGCTTCCAGATGCAAGTTTCTCCAGGATAGATACACCTAGGAAGTGGGGTTGTGGGCATGTTAGTCACAGCTGATGGGGCTGGCAGTGATATGCATGGTGGTTCTTATTTCCCTGATTTCTACTGAGGATAAACGCCTTTTCCATTTGGATATTCTGTTTTGTGAAGTGGCTTCTAAAGTCCTTTGCTCAGTGTTTATAGGATTTCCTAGTATCTGTTGGCATTTCTTGTATGTTCTGGGTAGGAGGCTTTTGTCCATAATGTTGAAGTAGGAGATCAGCAGAACTTGTTTCCCAAGCAGTGGTCAAGACCTTGGTCACGACCCTGCTGATCAAAACAGAATCTGGTTAGAACAGGATGCAGTAAAGAAATCAGCTGAAACCAAGATGGCGACAAAGGTGACCTCTAGTTGCCCTCACTGCTTGTTATATGCTGGTGATAATGCATGCTAAAAGACATTCCCACCGGCACCATGACAATTTACAAATGCCATGACAGTACCCGAAAGTTATCTTATGTGGTTTAAAAGGTGGAGGAACCCTCAGATCCAGGAACTCTGGGTCCCTTTTCTAGAAAATTCATGAATAACCTGACCCTTATTTCACATATAATTAAGAAGTAGCTGTAAATATAGATAGCTGGTAGTCCAGGAGCGTTTCTCTGCCTATGGGGTAGCTCTCTAAACCCCACCCATCTGTATGGGTGCTCTGTTTATGAAACCCGCTTTTCTGTGCTCTGCTGCTCTCACAAACTTGCTTTGCTTTCACTTTTCTCTGTTGGGTCACTCCCAAATTACTTCCTGTGCAAAGCCAAGAACCTTCTCAGGCCAAGCCCCAATTTGGGGGCTTACTTGCATTAAGATGACTTGCAGAAACTGTAGCATGTCTTTTATTCTTTTGGTGTCTTACTAATATCAGTGTGTCAATCTTTCCTTATTGTATGTACTTATTTTACCTTACTTAAATCATAGAGATGATTTTCTTCTATATCATATTTTAAGGTCTTTGTGTGGTCTTTTCTTTATGGCTCTAATCTTCATAGAACTGACTTTTGTGTGGGATTTAAATCGGGTCCAGTTTGATCTTTCTGCTTACATGGTAGCCGGCTGCCCAGAACCCCTAGTTGAATAGTTCTTCATTTCGCATGGATTTCAGTGCTCCCCCAGTCTCATATTGTGTCCATGTGTGTGGAGAGGTCTGTTTCTGGATTACTCTCTTTTCCACTGGTCTGTTTGCCATGTTCTGATTCCACTTTGCCTTAATTGTGTAGCTTGACAATGTGTCTTGACATTGAGGAAGCAAGTCCTCACACCTTGCCCTCTTCGAGAAAATGTTTTGACTCTTCTTGGTCATTTAGAGTCTCACATAAATGTTGGAATTAGGTTGTCAATTCCCATAGAAAAATCTGTTGGAATTTCAACTGGGACTGTGCTGAATTATCAACCAGGTAGGAGAAGTGTTACCAGCACAATCCAGAGACACGGTCAGTCTCTTTGTTTATTTAGGTCTCCAATGACCTTAAAGGTGTTACTTTTCTCTGTAGATGTTCTCTTTAGAGTTCATCTTGGATTCATTTCTAGGTCCAAGAAATTTTTTTTTCTTCACCTGCTCACACGATTTTATTTTAGTCATCATTAGTGAAGCTTCTTTATCTGAATCCTGGTTTTTATTCACCTCCTCTTGGATTGGATCCATGGAGTTCTCTCCATGGGTGTCTAGGTCTTTGTCCTTCTCTGAAGCTCCTTCCAATATAGTTGGATTTTGATTCTTCTCTTAGACTGGATCCATAGACTTCTCGTCAAGTTGTTCATTCTTCACTCCATTTGAATTTATTTCCTTATCCTTCCCGTAGTAAAACACTGATGTTGTTGGGTGTTCTGATTTTTTAAAGTTGGTTCTGATGTTTTTGTTCTTTTTGAGTTTGGTTCAGAGGCCAAGACTCTGTTCGGTGTCTCCTGTGTCTTGTCATTTTCGTTGCTTTTTTATCTCACAGCGGCTCTTCCTCTTTCCCCCACTGGTACTACTTGCCTTTAGATGTTCCATGATGTTACAGAATGTCTATAGAATGCTTTCCAAGAGGGTAGGCTTGCACAGCTGTGTAGAAACTTCCTAGTGGGGTCACAAGAAACTTTAAAAAAAATTTTTTTGTATAGACCAGGGTCTCACCATGTTGCTCAGGCTGGTCTTGAACTCCTGGCCTTGGCCTCCCAAAGTGCTGGGATTACAGACATGAGCCACTGCACCCAGCCAGGAAATTTATTTTCTATTGCTCGCCCACAGCCCCCACCACATCTCCTGTGTCTTCATGAGATCATATATTCTGTATGGTATCTGTAAAGTCATCTCTTATTCTGAGAAATGTCCATTTCTGCATCAATACTTTTCGCATGTATTCTAAATATATTTTGTCTTGTCTGTCTGGGATATAGGCTATTGTAGTTACTTGACCTGTGCCAAAATGTTAAATGTGTAAGTTCTTGTCCTTCATGTCTTCTTCTGGCTTTTTATTCACTAATAAGTCATCAAGGTCCTTACTGTCAACGTAAGAGATGCGCCCTCTCAATACTTTGACATGGCAGTATAGGGATTCCAAAGCAGGAATCTTCTTTTTTGGTACTGTGTTTTTGTTTTGGTTGGTAGTTCACTAAGGACTTATCCCATCATGCTATGAGGGACTCTTCTTGGAAACAGGGTTCCTTTCCAGACTCTTCTCAGCACGTAGCTCTCACTCATGCTTTTCTGTAAGATGGGGTGCTCTTACAGATGGTTGGGGTTTACAGGCTTAAAGTTATTCACCTCTTTTTATAAGACATTATTGCCTTATTTCTTTTTGAGAAAACAAATTCTAGAGCTGGAGGTAATCTGTTCCACAGCCCCCTGTATGGGCCAGTGTCTGGCACCGTCTTAGAGGGATGGGACAGCTGGGCAGCACCCAGGGATTTGGTCTGGGTCCCGTTGCTTGACGCACAGCCAATCACTGCAGGGAAGAAGGCGTCTTGAAACCATCTCCCTGACCGACTAAAATGGGACGGTTATGTAGCAGTGGAAAGGATATAGCTATGCTTGGGAAGGAATTCGGGAAGGGTAAGAAAGCAACCATGATGAAAGAGGATCCAGTGTCTCCCTGTCTGGAGGCAGTGATCTGGTGAATTTGAGAGAGGATTACCCTGTGGAGGGAGGCCACAGGACAGAGCCTTCTCTCTGGAGCCCTTTGGCATGCTTTGAATTTGAGCCATGTAAATCTATTACCTATTAAGCTGAGACGAGAGCTAGGTACACAAGAAGCCAAATCACTGAGGGACATGGGGGATGAGGCTTCTCATTTGTAACCTTTCAGTTTGGTGCCTTATCTGGCTGTTTGGGGGGCTAAACTGTGAGTCCAGACCCCATGCTCACCAGATGAGGGCTGAGGTTCCAGGGCTGAAGGGACAGAGGCAGTTTCCAAAACTGACAATCTCTGTCTCTTTTACATGGGTTTCAAACACAGAAATGAAATGGCTTGGCTTCACTCACCAGGAGGGGAAATGTGGGCAGTTGGTTGGTGGGTTGACATTGCACTCCACATTAGTCTTGGAAATCATGCAGGGAGGCCCGGGCCCAGAGGACTAAGACTTGGCTTTGCCACTGCTCAGCCTGGAAAGGGACTGAGATGGCAGAAGAGGGCTTTATAGAAATCCTGGAAATCTCCCAAGCTCCAGTGATCAGCTGATCTCTCACAGGTAACTGGAAAACCACTCTGATATGAGGGTTGGCCCTGTGTTAATCTACTGCATTAGAGGCAGTAGGGTTGTCCCATTGCCTGCCCTGTTAGCTCCTATAAGTGGTTAGAGCCAGCCCGTCAGTGTGGGGCTGGGGGGGAGCGGTTCACTGGGAACGCATTTCAGTTGCATCCCACCAGGGGCTGAATACAGCTCGGCTCGCTGGCTGCACACACCAGCCTCACTGGTGGTCTAGCACTTCCCGGCTCCATCTGGAGACTTCTAAGTCGATACTTGACCACACTTCCTCATTGTCTCTTTCCCTACCACCATATCCACTGCCATCAAGGCTGGCCGTGGGATAGGGGTCAGTGGGGGCAGGTGTGGGATGCAGCAGCTGTCCTCTCCAGCAGGCAGGCCGGTGGTAAGTCCCAGGGGACTTGGAAATGCTTTGGGCAGGGCGAGTGGATAGGTAGGCCCCTGACCCACATAGATACCTCTTCGTCCTTGGAGTCTAAGGAGCCACGAACTTGTGGATGCCCCCAGGGGGCCACAGAACCTCAGACACTCACCTGTTTTTGGAGGGCATATCTCCCACCAACCCTCCCGCCCTCACACAGCAGGTGCCCAACCTGCCCTGCCCAACTCCTCAGCCCTCAGAGACTCCAACTTGCTCATGTGAGGCCACGGGGCCCTTGTAGGGGGCATGGCATTGAGTGTACGGCCATGCCCTGGACCCTGGGGTCAGTGTCCTCATCTGTGAAATGAGGGAGTTGGACTAGATGCTCATGGGGCCCCATGCCCCTGCTGTCCCTATGGGCAGCACAGCTGAAGACTGTTGAGGTGGGATGGGGTTGGGGGACCAGCCAAGACTAGGTGGGGTGTGGGGCCCGAAGGGGAGGAAAAGGTTGTGGGGGGAACCCAAGGGCAAAGCTCAGCCTCAGGCCTTTGGAGGCTGGGGCTGGGGGAACCCAGGAGCTCAGGAAATGTGACAAAGACCAGGGCCGAGGAGGGTGCCTCTTACACCACAGGTACTCCCATCCAAGAAGGAAACCTCAAGCCTGAAGCATGGGCTCCACCGCCCACCAGGTGGGGGGTCTCTTCCTCACACCGTTTGACTGCCCCGGGACTGTAAAGTTTATTCTCTGTAGGTTTATTGCTGAGTTAAAAACGAGGAAACTGAGGGCCAGCACAGGAAAATTAGATGCCAATTTATTCAGCTCCCGGGCAAGGTTCCGTGGTCCCGGGGAGAGGGGCCAGTCACACTCGACTCCTCTCAGGAGTGGGGTTTTATAGGGAGTGAAGGCGTTTGGATTTGGAGAAACAGGATGTGGACGGGGTGAGCTGCTATTGGTAGGTAGGTGGGATTTCCAAGGCGGGCTAAGGGCTGAGTGCAGAGGGGATTTCCAAGGGTGGGGTTAGGTGCTGAGTGCAGAGGGGATTTCCAAGACGGAGCTAGATGATGGGCATATTCTAATAACGTAATTTTCAAGCGGGGAGGGAGATGGGTGTGTCCGAACTCCCAGCGAGACAGCCAGCCTTACATTCTGACCTTTTTGATGATATATAGGACGCCGCTTCTTTCTGGCTACTACCTCCTGAATAGGGGCGAAGTGGGGGGAAGGAGTCAGTTGACTGGTGCCTCAATTGGGAGTCGGATATAGGGATGAAGCATCATCTGGTTAATGGCCACCCTGGAAATTTCTCTTATGCGGGCCTGTAAAAACTGGGGGCTGGCTGGGCGCGGTGGCTCAAGCCTGTAATCCCAGCACTTTGGGAGGCCGAGGCGGGTGGATCACGAGGTCAAGAGATCGAGACCATCCTGGTCAACACGGTGAAACCCCGTCTCTACTAAAAATACAAAAAATTAGCTGGGCATGGTGGCACGTGCCTGTAACCCCAGCTACTCAGGAGGCTGAGGCAGGAGAATTGCCTGAACCCAGGAGGCGGAGGTTGCGGTGAGCCGAGATCGCGCCATTGCACTCCAGCCTGGGTAACAAGAGTGAAACTCCGTCTCAAAAAAA
>NW_022437035.1:1272053-1453342 GCF_009761245.1 Sapajus apella
ATAATGGGAGTCAGCCAGGTAAGCATGGGGGATTGCCACCAGTGGAGAGACGAGGCTGGTGCACTCTGCTTCTTGCAGAGGTTCTCTTGGAGACGATAGAGTGTTGACATTTTCTTCCACAAGTCCTGTTTCATTGATGTAATAGCAGCACTGCTTCTGGAGAAACAGACAGGCACCTCCTTTTTCTGCCGTTAATAAGTCTAGAGCCCTTCGGTTTTGGAGAGTTACCTGAGCCAGCGACGTGATTTGTCGCTGGAGGGAGGCTAGAGAGGCAGCTGATGCTCCAATAGCCACACGGAGCTTGTCTTCCAGTTGGGCGGCTGAAGTGATGCTGTAGCCCATGGCACCACTCCCTATTCCAGCTGCTACTAGAGAGGATGCTAAAGAGAGGCCAACTGCTATTGGGAGGAAGACGGCTCGTTTGCTTCGGTGATGAGGGGACAGTGTGAAAAGGGGTAGAGACTCAGCTTGTCCGTACACTTCTAACTGCGGGACTAGTGTGACGGGCACACAAGGGAAAGGGAGGAATGCATTAATAACTTTGGTTAGGGTTCCATTTCACCACAAGTATCCTCCTGGAGGCGCGGAAAAGGAGGATTTTACTTTTGCCGTGGTGTTGCACCTGAAGCTGGGGCTGCTGGCTGACCCATAGCAGAGAGAGAGACTTTGAGAATGTACATTGAACAAGGGGATACCCATCAAGGTGGTGTCAGGCCCCATGGGAGATTGTAACAGGTTGAGCCCAGTCTGGAGGGGAACTGCGGCTGTGGTTTCCCTGGAGGTGGGAAAGGCTTCAATTCATCCAGAAAAGGTATCTACAAAGATTAAGAGGTAGTGGAGTTTTTTGTGCGTGGGCATATGGGTAAAATCAATTTGCCAGTCTTGGGCTGGCAGATGGCCACGCATTTGGTGGGTAGGAAACTGTGGCCTTAAGCTTCCCTGAGGCGAGACCTCAGAGCAGGTAACGCATGCCTTGTGTACTTGCTTAATTGTCTGTTGCAGACCTGGCAAGAAATAGAGGGGCTGCACGAAACGGTGCAACACTTTAGGCCCTATATGTAAGGATTGTGTATTTCAGCAGTGATTTTTTTGGGCCTGTTCCTGGGGTAGGGCGATTTTGTTGTTCAGAAAGACCCAACCCTGATTAGACTCGGTTCCCCCTTTTAATATGAGGGCCTGTTTCTCTGATGGCGAGTAAATTGATGGCGTGGCCGTGGAGAGAAACAGGACTGGAGTGGGGGCTGGCCTGGTACTGGTTAAGGATTTTGCTGCCGCATCTGCCCTTGCATTGCCCCGGGAAACAGCATCCTGCTGGGCCTGATGCCTCGGCAGTGGACGGCAGTGACGTCTTTGGGCAGTGATAGGGCCTGCAGGAGATTAGAGATTTGGGTAGCATTAATTATGGGGGATCCTTTCGTAGTAAGGAATCCCCGCTCTCTCCAGAGGGCAGTGTGGCATGGGTAATAAGAAAAGCATACTTTGAATCAGTATAGATATTTGCTCGCTTTCCCTGTGCTAGCGTGAGAGCTCGGGTTAAGGCAATGAGCTTTGTCTTTTGTGATGTGGTTCCATCAGGGAGGCGGTGTGCCTCGAGGGTGGCTGAGTCTGTGACTACCGCATAGGTGGCTTTTCGCCGCCCCTCGGCTGTCACCATTGAACTCCCATCTACATAAAAAGTAAGGTCTGGGTTAGATAAGGGAAGGTCAGACGCGCCCTGCCGAGGCTTAGCAAATGTATCCATTACTTCAGGGCAGGAATGGGCTGGGGAGGAGGAATGGGATGGAAGGGGAAACAAAGTAGCTGGGTTGAGTGGAGAAGTGGAATGAAGGCTCACTGACGGATTTTCAATAAAGAGTAGATGACACTCCTGTAGGCGAGAGGGTCCTAGGTGAGCGAGAGATTTGTGAGAGAGAAGGTCAGTCGATGAGGAGAAAACACCGAGATAGGCTGGCCTAAGGTAAGTTTGAGGGATTCCTTGGTAAGTTCTGTTGCCGCCCCCAGGGCCCGCAGGCAAGGCTGCCATCCCCTGACTGTGGCATCAAGTTGTTTTGATGAGTATGCTACAGGATGATACACGCGACCTGGGGGTTGGGTTAGGACTCCAGCTGCAATCCCTTGTTTCCCGTCAGTAAACAAGTGGAAGGGATGGTTAAGGTCAGGCAGTTGAAGTGGAGGTGCCGTGGGCAGAGCAGCGTGTAGGGTTCTGAAAGCTTGTTTTACAACTCCAGGATGAAAGAGGGGTCCCGTGGGTGTGTCCTTAGCTGCCACATATAGAGGTTTAGCTAGAGTGGCAAAGTTAGGTACCCAGTGATGGAAGTATCCTACAAATCCTAAGAAGGAGAGTATCTGGTCCGCAGTCTCCAGAGTCTGCAGTGAAAGAAGTGCCTGCCGGCGGTAGGTTGTTAGACTTTTAGTTTTGGGGGTGAGGCGAATGCCTAAGTAGACTACTGAGGTGACTGATAACTGTGCTTTAGGGGGAGATATCCGGTACCCCTTGGATCCAAGAAAGTTAAGGAGAGTGGCAGTATGTTGTTGAGACAGAGAGAGGGAGGGGCTACAAAGTAACAGATCATCCACATACTGGAGAAGGAGACTGGGTTGGAGGGAGCAGGAGTTACGGTCAGCTGCTAAGCCTTGTCCGAAAATGTGGGGGCTGTCCCTAAATCCCTGGGGCAGGACTGTCCAGGTGAGCTGCTGTGACAGGTTGGTGTCAGGATCGGTCCAGGTGAAGGCAAAAAGGAAGTAAGACTCTGGGTGAAGGGGAATAGTAAAGAAGGCGGCCTTAAGGTCAAGAACCGTAAAATGAGAGGTAGTGGAGGGAATGTTGGATAGTAGTGTATGCGCTGGGGACCACTGGGTGGATGGGGACCACCGCCTCGTTGATGAGGTGCAGGTCCTGAACTAGGCGGTAGTCGCCGGTCGGCTTTCGGACGGGTAAGATAGGAGTATTACAAGGGGAACTGGTGGGGATATGGAGTCCCTGGGCCAGAAGTCGGGTGATGATAGGCTTTAGGCCCTGGCGGTGGGTTTTTGAGATGGGAAACTGAGGACGTGAGGGAAAATGGGTAGAGTCCTTCAGGAGTATTTTAACTGGTGTGTGATGTCTGGCCACCACAGGCTTGGAGGTATCCCATACTCGGGATTAACTTCATTAGGAGGGATGGGGGTTGAGGCAAGGGGTTAAGGCAGGCGAGCTACCGGTTAGGAGTAGCAGTAGGAGGTGGGCAGATGATGAGCCTGTGGGGTAGTTAGGGGTTAGAAACGAATATGGGAAGGTCTTATACCCAACACAGGCAGAAGTACTCCTGCCCCCGGGGGTGGGGGTGGGGTGGCTAAGAGAGCTTACAGGCTGTAACAATGTGACAATGTGACAAGAAAGAAAAAGAGAGGGTGAGGCCTTCGTAGGAGAGGAGGAAGAAAGAAAAGAGTTACTTAATTAAGGAGAGCTTATATGGCAAAAGGGCTGATCTGAGAATTTGAGATACATGTTTTAGTACCGTAAGCCAGAGATTTGGTCCTGCTGTTAGGCAAGGTTTACAAACGGGGCTTCTGAATACCTAAACCTCGGCCGCTGCTGCGGAGATGTTCGGAAGGCGGCCCGGACTGCCCTGCCGAACACTGGAGAGGGTTCAGGAAGATGGGGACGTCTCCCTCAAATTCCTGACCCCCGGAATCCCCTCACGGGGAGAAGACAAGAGAGTAGGGACGTCTCCGCTACGCTCAGGTCCTCGAGAGGAGGCTGGGGCCCCGGACCCATGGCGAGAAACGAGAAGGAGTCCCTGACGCAGCCGCGATCGCGAGCAGGGAGTCCACGAGGCAGGCAGCGGGAGAGGCTGTGGGTAACAGAAGTCTTACCTTGCGATGGAGCAGTTCCCTGGAGTCAGTTTCCCCCAGGAGGGGTCGTACAACTTCCTCCCAGGTTTCGGCACCACTTGTAAAGTTTATTCTCTGTAGGTTTATTGCCGAGTTAAAAACGAGGAAACTGAGGCCAGCACAGGAAAATTACATGCCAATTTATTCAGCTCCCAGGCGAGGTTCCCAGGGGAAGTCCGTGGTCCCAGGTAGAGGAGCCAGGGAAGTAACGCTGGACTCCTCGCAGGAGTGGGATTTTATAGGGAGTGAAGGCGTTTGATTGGATTTGGAGAAACAGGATGTGGACGGGGTGAGCTGCTATTGGTAGGTAGGTGGGATTTCCAAGGCGGGCTAGGTGCGGAGTGAGAGGGGATTTCCAAGGGTGGGGTTAGGTGCCAGTGCAGAGGGGATTTCCAAGGGTGAGGTTAGGTGCCAGTGCAGAGGGGATTTCCAAGGGTGGGGTTAGGTGCGGAGTGAGAGGGGATTTCCAAGGGTGGGGTTAGGTGCCAGTGCAGAGGGGATTTCCAAGGGTGGGGTTAGGTGCGGAGTGCAGAGGGGATTTCCAAGGGTGGGGTTAGGTGCCGAGTGCAGAGGGGATTTCCAAGGGTGGGGTTAGGTGCCGAGTGCAGAGGGGATTTCCAAGGGTGGGGTTAGGTGCGGAGTGCAGAGGGGATTTCCAAGGGTGGGGCTAGGTGCGGAGTGAGAGGGGATTTCCAAGGTGGAGCTAGATGATGGGCATATTCTAATATAATTTTCAAGCGGGGAGGGAGATGGGCGTGTCCAAACGCCCCGCGAGGCAACCAGCCTTACAGGGACCTGCAGGGTGGGCCTTGGAAACGTGTTTCTAAGTAACACTTAAAACCCTGAGATGTGGGACAGACAGGTGTGGGGCCTATAATGCAGCCTTGCTCTCCATCGCTCTGGTGGCACCCTGTCACCTGCTGATAAAGACTCCTGGCCTACAGGGTGACCCTCACTGCCCTCAGGGCCACTGTTTGCAACAGACGCACAGCCTAGCAGGCCTTTAACCTCATTTCGTAGGTTTCAGGAGTGCCTTAGGGTTCCTTGGTTTTCTGGAGGAATTGGTACAGAGCCGGGACACCCGGGAGCCAGGCTGGAATGGTGTTGGGGGTGGGAGTCAGGGCTGGGTTGGTAGCCCTTTTGTCCAGCCTTTCCCTCCTACCTCCCAACAGGGAAGCCCCAGTGTGTTTCCATATTCTGGGGTATGAAGAGATGAGGAGAAATTGGCACCCTGCCCTGGGCTGCAGACTCGGTATCTAAGGCGCTTTGCCCGCTTGAGGCAGATTCACGACTCTGGGCAGGAACCCATAGCTGAATCCCTTCTACCTAGAGGTCAGCACGTGAGGAGCCCAGAGGTGAGGCTGGAAAAGGGAGAGGAGGAGTTGGGAAGGAGTCTGAGATCTTCTAGGCTTAGACCTTTCAGCCCCACCTTCCTCAGCCTTCTTGATGGGCAAAGGGTAGCCAGAGGACAGATTCTCCCACCCAGAGCCACTCACTGCAAACAGCTGTGTTAGGGAACGTAAGGAGCGTTTACAGGCAGGTGGATGGGGGAGGTGCAGAGTTATTGGTTACAAGGCTCTGTCCACCCTGGAACCCTGAGCCTAGGTTCCGCTCCCCTCAGCCACCCAAGCCTGGCCTTCTGTAAAGCCTTCTGTTACGTTTGGGCGCGGCTGCACACGCCTGGAATCCCGGCACTTTGGGAGGCCGAGGTGAGTGGAGTGTGACTCCTCTGCTTCTCTAAAGACCTGAGCAGAGGCACAGGCCACCTGCTCTCTCCTCCCCTCCCACGGCGTTCCTTGGATTAATCATGCCTCTGAGGATGTGAGATGTCCCTGTCATGCCTCCATGATGAGTGAATATGTAGCCATTGTGACAGCAGAAACTTTCTCTAAACCATTTATTTCTCCCCACCAGAAGGTGGAGACGGGCGAGCCTAGAATACAGGGCGAGGCGGGTTCCCGGGTCGGGCCAGTGCAGACAGTGCAGGGAGAGGCTGGGCACGGCTCTTAGGCGAAGGTGGAGTTGTTCCAGCCCACGTTTGCCGCGTTCATGTCGTAATAGTTGATGTAGACCCTGCGGAGGGAGAAAGCCAGACTCAGCGGGGGGCTCAGTCAGTCCCCGGCCCCGCCACCTACTGGTCCCCCGCGCCGCCGCCCCTCCGCGCCCCAGCGTACCTGTCCGGGCTGATGCGCAGACGCTCGGCCAGCAGGCCGCACAGCAACTTGCTGTAGGAGCGGTTCTGCGCGCCGCCTATCTTGCCGATGCTGTGCAGGCTGCACAGCGCGCACGGCTCGCTGGAGCCGCCGAAGGCCATGAGCTGGTCCGGGACCACGTGCACCGCGATGTACTGCGGGGGAGGGGCGCGGTCAGCGAGCCTCAGCCACCTCGCTGGGCCTCGGGCGTCCACTTCGGGCCCTAGCCGCCACCTCCTCCCGCCCTGTCCTCCCGCCCCCTTCGGGAGTCGCCTCCCCAGCCTCCAGCGCAGGGCCCCCTCGTCCAGTGGGCACCCCCTCTTCCCGTCCCCTCCCAACTAACCTGGGGCGGCTTGCCGGTGGCCTGCGCCAGCTGTTGGGTGAGCTCGGAGAGGAACCCGTCCGGCACAGAAGCCCGGGGCACGTTGGTGTTTACGATGAACATCGGCATGATGGCAGAGGGACCAGGAGATCCACGCAGAGACACAGACGCACGCGCCGCTGCCGCGCTGAGCTACGTGCCTGAATTCTCGGACACTGTCCCGCCTTTTGTGACGTCACCGCCGGCGCCAGGCCTCGTCCCCACGAAGCTGCGGCTCCGCCCTGAGTGGAGACGTCACCGCCTGGCTCGGCTCCGCCCTGCGGGACCGAACCGTTGGGCGACTCTAACGGCTCTTCCAGCGACCACCGCTAGGCCCGGCTCACCGTCCCTAGCGGTTCTCCACGTGGCGGCTCGAAATCGGCCTCTCCCGGCCTCGGGTCGTTCTTAGCACTTTCAATAAGTCACCGATGTTAGTCGCCAGGAGGCGCTGTGCCAGAGGTGGGGATGCGGCGGTGAACCCAGAAGATGGCCCCTTCCCCTTCCAGAGATGAAGCCCAGTTCATTCCACTGCACGCCCTGAGCCCTGTACGTCCTGAATCTTCGGGCCACACGTCCCCAAGGGCTCCAGTCCTGCACGCCTGAGCTTGTGTGTTTGAGATGGGGAGGGGCAGTCATTGCTGCAGGTGAGAGGACAGCTGCCCCTGCCAGTCACCATCCAGGGAACTTACCTGAACCCTTGCTCTTCAGAGGATGAGGATGCTGCGAGGTACCAAAGGGAGGGAAGTGAGATCCAGACCAGGTTCAATGTAGGGAACGATAACAAATAACTGAATCTAACATAAAAATTCCACAGTGAAAAAGTCACCAAATTTTGGTAAAATACCCTGTTGAATAATGATGCAGCTATGAATCAGAAAGAGACCTGTATGTACTGATAAGCAATGATCACCAAATTATATTTTATATGGGAAAGCCAGTGAGGGAACAACACACAAAGCAGAATTACATTATGTAAAAATATGGGCATGTCTGTCTGTGTGTAAGTGGATGTGGATGAGTGGGCTGGGAGCTGATGGCGATACATTTTATTCTACAGACCTAAGCAGTATTTGAATTTTTATAACAATAGCATATGTGTTTGTTATGTGATTTACTAGAAATAAATTTCTTGAGTTATAAAAAGGTTTATTTTAAACCTATGTAAAGGTACATGAAGATCATCATCATTCAGAATAACAAAATAGAGCAGCAATATAAAGACATAGATACTAAAGTACAATATTAAATACTATAATATTCAAGACGATATTAAAATCATATCTACATCTACATGCATATAAGAATGTCAATAAATATTAATGTCTAAAATTGTAACTTTTGCAGACCTCTGTGAATATATTAGAAACCACTGAATTGTACACTGGATGTGGGTGACATTTATGATATTTGAATTATATCTCAAAGTTCTGTTAAACAATGAATGGCGGCGGGCGCGGTGGCTCACACCTGTAATCCCAGCACTTTGGGAGGTCAAGGCAGGTGGATCACAAAGTCAGGAATTTGAGACCAATATGGAAAAACCCCGTCTCTACTAAAAATACAAAATTAGCCAGGCGTGGTGGTGCGTGCCTGTAATCCCAGCTACTCAGGAGGCTGAGGCAGGAGAATCACTTGAACCTGGGAGGCAGAGCTTGCAGTGAGCCGAGATCGCACCACTGCACTCCAGCCCGGGTGACAGAGCAAGGCTCTGAAGGCTTGATACTCTAGTGCTAAATAAATAAAGAAAATAATTAAAACATAAACTAATAGTTTCCAGTAGATTCCCTTAAAAAAATTATAGCAGGGATTTCCAGATCACCCCTACTCCCACCTTTTTACGACTTTTATGGGACTAAAGGCCCATCTCAATTTCAGATGGGGGAAATATTTACAAATCATTTATCTTGTACGAGACTAAAATTTAGAATATATTTTAAAACTCCCAAAATCTACAACAAACTAAATAAAAATCAGACAACTCCTTAAAAATGGGCAAAAGACTTGAACATGTATTTCCCCAAGGAAGATACACACACAGGAAAAGCCGCTCCGGGAGGCAACGCCTTTGGGTGGCGGCAGGAGTGGCGGGCCAGGAAACACGGCGGCCGCTCCAATGCTGCGCAGCGGAGGCCGTTAGGTCACAGAGGGCCTGGGAGGGTGGTCTAAGGACGCAGGCAGGCTCGGCCGCCTCTTTAGGCCACAGAGCCGTGCAGATCCGGGTCCCCAGTGACCACTCTGTCCCCATTGGGCGAGACCTACCTAGTCCTGACGACAACGAACAAAGGCCTTAACAGGCCTGGGAGTTGAGTGAAGTTCCGAACCACGATGGGTGGAACGGTTAGCGGCCATCAGGCGGTTAGTCTTCATTCTACCAGACCTTGCTCTCCGAAGCCAGAAACAGAAGAATGACAGGCCACTTTTGGCCGGTTGGAAATGCCCACCACTCACTGGGAAGATTTACTGGTTGTTTATGGAAGGCCTGTGTATATAATATGAAAAAGCTGCTCTCAACTACACCCCAACCTTTTAATAGAAAACATTTGTCACCTCTAGCTCTTCTAGATGTAAAGAGGTTGCCAACGTGTGATAAAGTAGAGTTAGGAAACCACACATCTTGTAAATTCTCATTTGTTTAAAAGAAATCATAGAAAATACATGTCTTCTGGAGATGACTTTTGGAAATTCAGAGTTGTTAGATGGCCTCTAGAAGTAATATGTCTACGTTTGTTGAGTGGATCAGATGATATGGAGCTGAAAGACCTGAGAATATACTAGACTGATCATATTTAGAAGACATTTTCATATTCTAGCCATTGTTCTGTGTGCATTTTATTCCTCACTATTGTCTGTATAGTTGACAGAAGAATAAGGAACTATAAAGGGAGACATGTATGCAGATGTGTCCATGTTTACGTTTTGATGATGGCCATTAACATATGAATCTCTTGTGGCTGTACTATAGGAATATATTAAATCAATGGAAATATACCTTGCTAATATTTTAATGGTGTAGATCTCCTAATGAGCTCTCTTAGAAGCATTATACTTAGTGTATTCTGTTGCTGTATGCTTCATTTTAAATTGAGCATTAAGGGAAGGCAGTATTTACATCAGAACTCTGCCAATGCTTTTATCTAGAGGTGTGTTGCCATTTTTGTCTTCTATCAAATTTTTATCCCAAGAAAGACAGGACTACATTTTTTTTTTTAACAGACTGAGTTGGTGTAGCGTATTTTTGGTTATCAAAATGCTCATATGGCTTTGGGATTTTGAATTGGTAAATATTCATGATGTGTGAAAAATCATGATACATACTATACAATCTCAGTCCCATAAAAGTGGATGTTGTGCCTACCGACACACAGGACCTAGAAGAACGTGTCAAACTATAAACTGCTTGTGTTTGTGACTTTGTTCTTTGCTTCCTGTGTTTTTCAGTTTCCTCTAATGTACTTAACTTTTTAAAAGTAAAGGTTATTTTAAATTATTATTATTATTATTATTTGAGAAGAGGGGAGGACACAGCTACAGAGGGGCAACAGTGTGAAGACGGAGGCAGAGATGGGGCTGATGCAGCTACCAGGAATGCCAGGGTCGCCTGCAGCCCGTGAAGCCGAAGGGAGGCTCGTGGTACTTAATTATGTCAGCCGCAGGACACTCACACACTGTCCTTGGAGTGAAAGTTTTCATTTTAAACATGTGGATTTGTTTGCCAGAATTTCCCCAACATTCCAAACCCAAGCCAGGGTCTAGGCAGGGTAGTGGCTTTCACAGGACCCCGTCCGTGCTGGTGGCTTCTCCATGCCCCGGACACCTTGCGTTCCCCCCTCTCTAATTCTGTGTATAACACATCCCTGACAAGCCACACATGATGGGGAAAATATTTTGGAGATCTATAAAACAATCATTTAAAAATCACATTGCTTTGGAAAGCAAAGGGTAAAAAATCTTTTTTTTTTCTTTCAAATTTAAATACAACCATCATGTTTTATGTATTAATTAGCAAACATTCAAAAAAGAATCTATATTTTCACCTTTGTCATCTTTTTCTCAATACTGAAAAATGCAGTCTGATATGACTTAAACTTATTTCAATTCAAGGATAAATGGAGGGGGAGTTATGACCATGCTGGTATTGGCCAGGGCTGGGAGAGGAGTGGTGGTCCTGTGTCTTTTGAAATAATATTGTAGTTAGTTTCTATTTCCTCCATTCAAGAACAATTACTAGAAAAAAAAAAAACAACTAGAAATATACAAAGTCATTGCCCTGAGATAAAACACAGGATTGATAACAGTTATTTAAACTTTGTTGACTATTAAACCAGTTTTGACTTTCCTTTAATAGCACTTTTAAAGTGCTCTCAGTACTTTGAGACTCAGAGGTTTCCTTATCTCTGCTTGGATATTAAACATCAAGACCATAAGCTATGATCTGTTGCTCCTGGGAGAAAGAAGGCGTCAGAGATAGAGGGAAGGGCAAGAAATCACTGTGAAAGCGATGAGAAAGAAGAGACAGCTCTCGAGGACCTCCAGGGCAGCTGGACCCTAAGTCACTTGCTCTCACACTGATGTTGGTGCCCAGAACTCACTAACACTTCAGATCTGCAGCAAGAATGTATATGATGTTTAAATTTTTTGTTTGTACCATATGTGTTAAAACATGCCTTTTCTAGTGAGTTTTCATTATAATCTTTTCATTTATAGTCCATCATAATATAAATATATGATGTGTTTTGATACATAATTATTTTTTAAAAAAATGAATGAAGGAGAGGAAGAAAGAGGAAGAGAAGGTTATTTTAAAAACATGTATTAAGCCCTTGTTGCTTGTAGAATAAAGTTTGTATACTCCACAGGAAAAAAAAAATAGAAAATGAGTGTGGATAAGGATGTAAAGAAATTGTAACCCTGATACATTGCTGGCAGAAAGGGATAAAGTTGCAGCCACTGTGAAAAACAGTTTGCAGTGGCTTGGAAGGATAAATATGGAACTCCCAGTGGACCCAGGAATTCTAGTCTTAGGTATATACCCCAAATAATAGAAAACAGAAATCAAACAGGTATTTCTATACTAATGTTTATAGCATCACTTTTCACAGGCACCAAAAGATGGAAATAACCCAACTTTCAGTGAACAAATGAACGTAACTAAAACAAGGTGGTCTGCAGGCAATGGTGCATCATCCACCTGTAAAAAAGGAACACAGTTTTGATAGATGACACAACATAGGTGGACACTGAAAACATTACGCTTAGTGAAATAAGCCAGGCACAAAAGGAATATCTTGTATAATTGTACTTACATGAAGTGCCTAGAATAATCAGATTCATACAAGAGAAACTGGGATAGGAATTACCATGGGCTGGAAATAAGAGAAGGTGCTATATATTGCATGCAAGGTTTTGTAAGAATCAAAATTTGGGGTGTAGACAGTGGTGTTGGTTATGCAACACTGTGAATATATTGAATGCCACTAGTGCACACTTTGGTTAAAAGGTTACAATGATAAATATTGAGTTATGTATATTTTCCCACAACAGAAAACACACACAGCCAAGCCCAGCTGCCAGACTTGCTGGCTGCCTTCCTTTACCTTCAAGAGTGGGCCGAAGCTCCTCTAGTCTCTCAGGGAGGTTGGGAATTCTGTTATTGAAGAACTCTGCGTTGGAAGAGAAATTAATGGAGACAGGAGAAAACTTGAGAATCCAAACTACTCGCTCCGCAGGGCCAAGAACTCTCTGCCCCGTGCATTGCTGATCTATCCCAATATTTCCTGCGACCACCTCCATTTTCACCTGAAGACTTTGCACCTGAAGGGGCTCCCAGGTTTTTCACCTTGGCCCTTGTCAGGACTGATCCTCTGAGCTACTGTCCATTTCACCTCCATTCATGGCCATGCCACCTCAGGCTGTGTTGTCTAGATGGAATGAAGCCACTCCAAATGTCTCTTTCTGGAGGAAGCCACCATTATGCTGTACCTCCAACACAACCACACACACGGAGGCATCTCGCTCACACAAGGTGTGTGTCCTCCAACAAAGTTTCACGCTCTAAACCCAGACAACTTGTGAAACTCAAGTTTCATTGATTCCTCCCGACTTCAGGTGCTCCATAGATGCTCATTTGTCTACAAAACACTGCCCCAGGCAATTAAATATTCAAAAGTGACCAGCAGAATTTCTATGTTAATTCTGACGTTGTGTTGTTAGAACAAGTATTTTTCCCCCTTAAAATTTATGTTTCTGTTACTTATAAAAGTTTGTAACTAATAATGCTTTTTTCTTTTTTTTTTTCCCATTTATTTATTTTATTGCATTTTAGGTTTTGGGGTACATGTGAAGAACATGCAAGATTGTTGCATAGGTACACACGTCGCAGTGTGATTTGCTGCCTTCCTCCCCTTCACCTACATCTGGCATCTCTCCCCTTGCTCTCTCTCCCCAGCTCCCCACCCCCCACCGTCCCTCCGCTATTTCCCCCCAACTGACCCCAGTGTGTAGTGCTCCCCTCCCTGTGTCCATGTGTTCTCATTGTTCAACACCCACCTATGAGTGAGAACATGTGGTGTTTGATCTTCTGCTCTTCTGTCAGTTTGCTGAGAATGATGGTTTCCAGGTTCATCCATGTCCCCTCTGCACTTTCACTGGGAGCTGCAATCCTGAGCTGTTCCTAAACGGCCATCTTGGATCGTATCAATATTGCTTTTTTCAGCTATGTTGCCAAGCACATTTATATAAAAATATACTCTTCAGTTGTTTAGAGAATTTGACAAAGATGATAGCAACAATGACAATCTTGTTTTATGTTAATCTTTATGTGTTACTGTTATCATTTCTTACATGTTGGGGCATACCATATATTGTACAGTGAAAATTAGTGCCATGCACTATGGTAGGACTAGAAATTGGCAAAGCTGGTTTACAAAAATAGTTCTTTTGTTTCTTAAAAAAAAAATTAGGCCAGGCGCAGTGGCTTATGCCTATAATCCCAGCACTTTGGGAGACAGAGATGGGTGGATCACTTGAGACCAGGAGTTCAAGACTAGCCTGGTCAACACAGCAAATGCCTGTCTCTACTGAAAATACAAATATTATTCGGGTCTGGTGGTGTGTGTCTGTTGTCCCAGCTACTCAGGAGGCTGAGGCATAAGAATTGCTTAAACCCAGAAGGCAGAGGTTGCAGTGAGCCAAGATCGTGCCACTGCACTCCAGCCTGGGTCTCAAAAAAAATATTGACCAAAATGTCATTATGAATTACATGATTGTATATGATGCTCAAAGCTGCATTACTTATCACACACACACAAAAATATATATATATATATATTTAAAATGTCCGTCAACTGATAAATGGATAAACACTATCTGTATGAATAAACACAGCAGACTATGAAGGAAAACACACTACCACTATGTGCTAAAGCATCAGTTAACTTCAAACATAGTATGCTACATGAAGGAAGCCAGAGTCCAAATATATATATATATCTTGGGTGAGGGAAACATTTTTAAATTAGATCATGGTGATGGGTGTACATAGTATCAATTTAATAAAGCATCAAATTGCAAACCTTTATAGTGGGTAAACTTTAAGTTCACACTCAATATAGGTGTTAAAAATAAATGTTATGGAGATTCTTGTCTGGTTTTTAACAAGCCAAGAGATAGGCTGTTAAAGCAGCATTAATTCAAATGGTTGTCACAGGTCACTTAAAGTTCATAAGACAGGTGTCCCGTAAATACACGGTGAATGTTATCCATGAATTTCCTGAATCTATTGCAATAATCACATTTTTTCTCCATTAACCTCTCGAGGTAGCTAATTTTATTTATTGCTATAGGGAATGAGAATAAATAAAAGGTTCCTCTTTAAAGCTGTCCTCTTAGTTCATTATGAATAAATAATAGTTTCTTCAAAGGTTAATTTACTTTAAAGTTTTTGCTAATAATCTAAAGTAGCTGTTAGTCATAATCAAGAAATAAGTGCATCCCGTGTTCTTAGTTCTTACACTTTAACCTAGATATTTGCCCTGACACACCTGGGCAAGCCCAGGAAAGTCTTAGGTCAAAGCTTATTCCCTTTCCTTATTTGAAATTATCGCTTCTCTAAGCATTCTTCAAGTTACTTTCTCTTTTCCTTTTGTTCTCCTCTGCCTTTAATTCTCTAGAAAATTTCCAAGTTTTTAGCCAATCGGTTCAAGCATAGAATGTGAGGTCCCGTTCCAGCCAATGGAAACTGGACACAGCAGTAGGGCGAATGTGTCAGGTTATGAAGTTCAAGACCAGCCCAGCCAACATGGTGACTCTAAAAAAAATAAAAGTAAAAAGACAAAGCTTTCTGCCTACCTTTGATGAAAGTGGCCTGTTAGCACAGTAGTGAAGGTGTAGGGCCTGCAACTGCAGGGTTGCTGGTTCAAATCCTCAGTGGAGCCAGTCTTAAATTGAAAAAATCTCTTAGCTTTTATGTTTGGTATAATTTGTCTTGCTTAGGATTGGCTCTCTCTACAGCAGAACTTTTCCATCTGAATTGGCAAAAAAAAAAAAAAAATCATAGTAAAACCAGTTCCAGGCCCCCCAAGAAAAACAAAATGGGGTCATCTAGCTCCCGGCCCTGCACCCCCGTTCAGTGCATGATGGCCAATTTCAAAGCGGGGTTTTCAGGACAATATGGGGAAAAATTAACTCCGGGAAAACTCGGCACATTGTGTGAACTAAAGTGGCCGTCGTTTGGAGTGGGGTGGCCAAACACAGGAACCTACGATCCAAAAATCACCCAAGCAATATGGAACAATGTAACGAGTCCCCCTGGGCACCCTGACCAATACCCATACATTGATCAGTGGCTGGATCTGGTTCGACGCCCCCACCATGGTTAATCAAATGCATAAAAAGGACTGGGCTACAGGTCATGTTAGCAAAACCAAAGAGGGCTCCTACAGCACCAGCCATGCTCCCCGCCCCCGCGGAGGATGAAGAGTTGCCCCCACCTTACCCTAGGCCTTCTAAACAAGCACCTCAACACCCCACTCCGGACAGCACCAGTGGCCAGCCCTTGTCCCCACTGCATACCCACAGCAGGGCCCCACACCCACCCAGAGTTCTTCCCCTGCAAGAGGTGCCCTCAATGGAAGGCAGTAGCCGAGGTCACCCATTCTTTGTCCACATCTCTTTTCCTCAAGTGACTTGTCCAGTTGGAAGGCTCAGCACCCTCCATTCTCTGAAAAGCCTCAGGCACTCACAGCACTCCTGGAGTCCGTTCTGCAGACTCACCGCCCGACTTGGGATGACCGTCAGCAGTTACTTCTCATTCTTTTTACCACCGAAGAGAGAAGCAGAATTAAACAGGAGGCCATCATTGGATGGGCGGGGGGAGGGGCACAATAGAAGACAATTGGGACAAAATTAATGAAATTTTCCCTTCCTCCCGTCCTGAGTGGGATCCAAACACCTCGGTGGGTCTCCGGGCCCTGAACACTTTTCACTGGTACCTGTTAGAGGGAGTCAGGGATCAGCCAGAAGGCACACTAACCTCTCCAAAGTAGGAACAGTAACTCCGAGTCCCCAGGAGTCACCGGCTGCTTTTCTTAAATGCCTGCAAGAGGCTTATCGCACTTAAACTCCTATTGACCCAGAGGCTCCGGGAAATCAGCGAGCTATAAATTTGGCCTTTGTTACCCAGTCAGCCCAAGATATCAGAAAAAAGTTACAAAAGGTAGATGGGTTCCAAGCAATGAATTTCACCCAATTGCTAGAAATTGCTCAAAAGGTTTTTAATAATAGAGATACCCCTGAAGCCACACAGGATAAAAGGGTTTCTAAGGCAGTAATAGCAGCCCTCCAAGAAACCCGAGTCATTCCACATGGACAGGGAACCCTGCAGGGGGTTGCCCCCGCTAGACACAACCAGGATTGACGGAGCCGGGGCTCTTATTTACTAAGCCCCCAGGAGCCGAGGGTCACTGGGTTGGGGGCAAACCTGTCGGCTTCTTAGTCAACACTGCGGTGGCCCACTTGGTCCTTAGCCTCTGGGACCACTATCCACTAAAAAAAAAAAACAATTATCCAGGGGGCCACAGGAAAAACCACAACAAGCCCTTGGACCACCAGCCGACTCGTTGATCTGGGGAACAGCACTGTCACCCACTTCTTCTTAGTCATTCCAGAGGGTCCATACCCACTCCTAGGATGGGACTTTCTTCACAAACTTCAAGCTTGCCTCTCAATTCCTCCTCCCTTGGCTTTAGGGCCACCTCAGCAAATCCTCATCACCTGTGCTCTGTCAGACGAGTATCTTTTGCAGGAAGCTTTATCCTCAAAGGCAGATCAACCACCAACATCAGACCTCCTCCGCCAGTTCCAAGAGAATGTACTGGGAGTATGGGCCAAGACAAATTCCCCAGGCTTGGCAAGTCACCATACCCCAGTCATGGTCCAGCTATTGGCAATGGCAACTCCAGTCCAGGTACGACAATATCCCATGAGCCAGGAAGCCAGACGGGGAATTGCCACACATGTAACAAGACTCCTAAAAGGAGGGATCCTTACTACCTGTAAGTCCCCCTGGAATACCCCCTTGTTCCCCATCTTAAAACCAGGCTCAAAGGACTATCGGCCCATACAGGACTTAAGGGAGGCAAACAAATGAGTGGAAACTGTCCATCTACGGTTCCAAATCCGTACACCCTCCTAAGTCTCTTGGGCCCGGAACACCACCATTACACTGTCGTAGATCTCAAGGATGCATTCTTTTGCATCCCACTGGCCCCTGTTAGCCAGCCCATATTTGTTTTTGAATGGACTGACCCCGATACTGGGGTTTCGGGGCAACTCACTTGGACGACTGCCTCAGGGGTTCAAAAACTCCCCTACTCTGATGAGGCACTTAGCCAAGATCTGGCCACCTTCCGAGCTGAGCTCCCCGAGTGCACCCTATTCCAATACGTGGATGACGTACTCTTGGCTACAAAAACCTAGGAGGCCTGTAAAGAGACCACCCAGTCCCTATGAAAGACCCTACAGACTTTGGATTCCCGGGTCTCAGCTAAAAAGGCCGAACTCTGCCAACCGAAAGTTACTTACCTGGGCTACATCATAGAGAAGGGCAACCAGGCACTGGCGCCCAGTCGAGTCCAAGCAGTGCTGCAAATACCCACCCCCACCACAAAACGCCAGGTTCGAGAGTTCCTTGGGGCAGTGGGATATTGCAGGCTGTGGATTCTAGGATTTGCCGAGATAGCCAAGTCCCCGTATGCCTGTACCGGAGGAAATCAGCCTCTGGCTTGGACAGAAGTAGAACAACGGGCTTTTGACAAACTTAAGACTGCCCTAACTACGGCCCCAGCTTTGGCCTTGCCAGACATCTCTAAACCCTTCCGGTTTTTTGTAAATGAAAAGTAGGGAGTCGCTAAGGGGGTTCTCACCCAGACATTAGGGCCATGGTCCCGGCCTGTCACTTACCTTTCACAAAGACTTAACCCCGTAGGCTCTGGGTGGCCAGCTTGTCTGAGGCCAGTAGCAGCTACAGCCCTGTTAGTCAAGGAGGCGGACAAACTAACATTGGGGCAGGAGTTAAACTTAGTGGCACCCCACGTGGTGGAGTCACTACTCCGAGGAGCTCCGGGAAAATGGATGTTAATGCCCCCATAGTTCAGTATCAGGCCTTACTTGTGGACCAGCCCGGCATAAAGTTTTTAAAGGCTACAGTTTTAAACCCAGCCATGCTGCTACCTGACAGCGAGCCAGAGAAGCCCCTACATGATTGCCAACAGATGATGGACGTCCTCCATGCAGCTCGACCGGACCTCACTGATGTCCTACAGAATCTGGAGGAGGTACTGTATATGGATGGCAGCAGCTTCATGGTCGATGGAGTCAGGTATGCCGGGGCAGCCTGACTGGTTGCCATCCCTCTACTGGTTGAATTAGGTATCGCTGGCTCCACCGCAGTTGGAAAAGCAGCTTTTATAACTAACCGGGGACCAAAATTTTAAAACTCTCTCTCAGCACATACATACTGATTTAGGCCACTTGGAAAACTCCATTTCCCAACTCGCTGATCAGGGTAAGTCTTTGGCTAAAATGGTCCTCCAAAACAGGTAAGGACTAAATTTGTTATTCTTAAAACCATGCGGGTTATGTGCTGCCCTTAATGAACAAAGTTGCTTTATGCTAACAGGTCAGGCCTCATCTGGTCAGACAAAATCTCAAAACCAGAAAACAACTTCCAGAGGCTTCAGAAAGCTGGTATGAAAAAAATATTTTCCTGGTCCCCTTGACTCACTTCCCTCCTTACGGGCCTGGTGGGACCTCTGGCCCTACTTCTACTGGGACTCATGTTCAGCCCCTGCCTCCTAAATCAACTGCTCATTAAATCTAGGGTAAACTCTGTAGAATTAATGATATTAAGTTTCATTAAATCTAGGGTAAACTCTGCAAAATTAATGATATTAAGGTCTCAATATGGGCCCTTAGAACAAACAAATGATACCCGCTGGAGGAATCAATGATTTAACTCTCGTAAATAAAACAAGGGGGGACTGTGACATGGGAAATGCCCCATAAAACTGCATACCTCACCATACTTCGGCTTTCTGTTGGAACTGGTCTCTGTAACCCTGATATGACAGGCAAGCACTCCAAACCCACACCATCTTGGCCCCTGCGACTTGTAATAAGTAACTAAGGTCTGTAATTTCCACCCTACCCAGACAATGTGTAAACTAACGCTTATCTTAACTTCTGTGAACCACTTAGGTAACAATCGGAATGCCCAAAGTCCCCTGGCCCTCGGAATGTCAAAGGCCCCTGGACCCCACCCCCTCCCAGGAGGTGGTTTACAGGCGTAAAAGGTCTTGACACCCTCCTTTCCAGGCCACGGGTTGGAGAAACACTGGCCCTCCATGGTCACCGGCAATAAATGACCCTCTGAATTGGCTTACTTTTGTCTCAGTGGAGATTCTGTACTTGCTCGGTTGCAACACCAGGGTCCAGCAACCTTGCTCTGGCCCACAGGCCGACCCTGGGTGTAAACACCTGCCTACGCACCTCTGAGCCTAGCACCTAAGGCCACTGCACATACAAGCATGATATTTTCGAACATTTGACGACTTAGTTAAATCTCTAAGGTGGCTGCACTTATGCATTTCACTCAGGTCCGCAATCCCTCATCTGGAACGCCTGGCCTGGGCAGGTATGAGAATTCAGACCTTTCCAGATAATGGGAGGGAATGGAGCATTCAGAAGAGAGGCCTGGCGGGAGAGGTATTGCTGTCCCAGAGAGACGCTGGCGACCATTTGCAAGCGTTGAGCGGGACGCATGCACGTGGAAGGAAGGGCAGCGCGCTGACCGAATGATGAAAGAGAGGCTAGCGCATGCGCAGGGAGCGGTTGAGAGGCGCAAGCCTGGCGAGACAGAAGCGATTGCGCAAGCGCAGTCCGTCGTGAGGGTGACCGCACAAGCTGAGGGTTCCCGCAACTCAAAACTGGGGCTAGGCCTGGGGCCTGAGACTCAAGCGCAGGCGCAGTGGAGCGCAGAGCCGCTAGACTGCCGCGGAGGGCTCCTGAGGCGCATGCGCAGGCCCACTGCGTGTTAAGAGGGGCTGGGTGGGGCCGGGGGTAGCCCTGCGAGAGGGTCACCTGCGTTCCAGGCTGTAAGGACGGCTCCAGTTTCATTCTCCATTCGCCTCTCCCGCAGCACTGAGTCTGAAAAGCCACTCACTCCTTGCTGGGCTAAGCCCCAGCCTCATCTCTGAAGACCGCAAGGGAGCGCTGGTCCAAGGTCATGTTGGCCTAGCCCCTGCACCCGCCCCGCTAGGTGCCAGCAAGCGACTCTGCTCGCCGCACTCCCAAGTCCTCCCCCAAAATTCCAGCCCTGGCCCCCCTCCGTCGCTGCAGTCTCTGGACTAAATGCCTGCGGGTCCCTGTCTGTCTCTGGTCGGACCAGGGCTGCAGCCATGCGCGACCCCCTGCGCCCGTCGCCCCTGTCGGCCGCCAGAACCGAGGAGGCCCTTGCCCCTGGGCGCTCTCGGAAGGGCCAAGCCCTTGATTGTGCACAGATGCACCCCCCACCCCACACACACTTTGCTTCAGGTGTATCTGACCTTTCCCCAGAGGAGGGGAAAATTAGGAAGGACTGAAAGACACCGATCCGGAGTGCTCTCAGCTGGACGCCCTGGGCAGAGCCGGAGACTTGGCGGAATGAGGGCAGGAGAACCGGTCTCGGGTTGCCTCCAGCGGATCCTTTGCGTGAGAGGCAGGTCCGACCTGTAATGGGGGCTCTTGGAGGTGAGGAACCAGAGTCCACTGGACTGGATTAATCTTTTATTCCTCAGGGCTTCTCAGGCCCTGCATGGAATCCGGGAGCTGGACAAAGACCCACTGAAACTAGACTTGCCAAAGATGCTATTTGTGGTCACAGAAACACAGAGCTGGAAGTGACCTTAGGAAGTCATCTGAGCAGACTCTGATGGGCACCGTAGTAGGTCTATTGCTCAGACTTGATATTTGTTTGACTTTTGCTGCTCTGAACTTTAATTCCCCAAAACATTGTGCATTTTTAAGGAAAAACAACATAGTAGCAGTTATAAATAGGTATTTTATTGTAACATAGCTAGCCTAAAGTTAGAACCTGAGCAATGCCATTTTATACAAGACAAAGCTGTTTTCCAAAATTAAGTTGTAATGGCTGCCCCATTCTCCTCACAATAACTGCTGGCCTTGGCTTCTGTAAATAAAACTGCTAGTTTGTGCTGCGAAATAACTACTATGTAAAGCTGCTTAAACTTTGCTTATCAGTAACTGCTCTCTGTGGCCCTAATGTGACAGGCAAGCAGTCCAAACCCACGCCATGTTGGCCCCTGCGACTTGTAATAAGTAACTAAGGTCTGTGATTTCCACCTTACCCAGATAATGTGTAAACAAATGTTTATCTTGACTTCTGTAAAACACTTAAGTCACAAACGGAATGACAAGAGTCCCCTGGCCCTTGGAATATCTGGAGCCCTCGTCTCCGCCCAGGAGGTGATTTACAGAATCCACTAGCCCTCGGAATGTCTGAAGCCTTTTCATCCCCATCCCCGCTCCTCACCCCCACTCCCAAGGTGGTTTTTCGGGTATAAAGAGTCTTGGCACCCTCCTTTCGACGCCACAGTTTGGAGAGACCTGAGTCCTCTGTGGTCGCCGGCATAATAAAGACCCTGTAATCTGGCGTACTTTTGTCTTGGTGTTAATTTTCTATGCTCGGCCCAGTATAACATTATTGTATGCTTTTCCTGCACCTATTAAGATGATCACGTGGGTATTCTCCTGTAATCTGTTAATGAGATCAGTTACATCAGTAAACTATTGGTAAACCATTCTTTTTTTTTTTTTTTTGATTTTGAGACGGAGTTTCACTCATGTTACCCAGGCTGGAGTGCAATGGCGCGATCTCGGCTCACTGCAACCTCCACCTCCTGGGTTCAGGCAATTCTCCTGCCTCAGCCTCCTGAGTAGCTGGGATTACAGGCACGCGCCACCATGCCCAGCTAATTTTTTGTATTTTTAGTAGAGACGGGGTTTCACCATGTTGACCAGGATGGTCTCGATCTCCTGACCTCGTGATCCACCCGCCTCGGCCTCCCAAAGTGCTGGGATTACAGGCTTGAGCCACCGCGCCCGGCCTGGTAAACCATTCTTGAATTCTTGGGGTAGACGTAATTTGGTCATAATATTATTGTCAGCCAGGCACAGTGGCTGTAATCCCAGCACGTTGGAAGGCCGAGGTGGGCAGATCACGAGGTCAGGATATCGAGACCAGCCTGGCTATGGTGAAACCCCGTCTCTACTAAAATGCAAAAAATTAGCTGGGATGGTGGCAGGTGCCTGTAATCCCAGCTACTCGGGAGGCTGAGGCAGTGGAATAGCTTGAACCCGGGAGGCAGAGGTTGCAGTGAGTTGAGATCATGCCACTGCACTCCATCCAGCCTGGCAACAGAGCTAGACTCTGTCTCAAAACTATATATATGGCCGGGCGCGGTGGCTCACACCTGTAATCCTATCACTTTGAGAGGCCAAGTCGGGCGAATCATGAGGTCAGGAGATCGAGACAATCCTGGCCATGGTGAAACCCCATCTCTATTAAAATACAAAAAAATTAGCCGGGCGTGGTGGTGCATGCCTGTAGTCACAGCTACTCAGGAGGCTGAGGCAGGGGAATAGCTTGAACCTGGGAGACAGAAATTGCGGTGAGCAGAGATCATGCCACTGTGCTGCAGCCTGGCAACAGAGCAAGACTCCATCTAAAAAAAATTATTAATAAAAATATTAATATTAATATTGTTAGTTTCAATTGCTGATATTTTATTTAGTTGGTTAATTTTTTTTCAAAACAACAGTTGCTTTTTCCCCCTTAAAAAATAAGTGGAAAGTTTCGGATTAATAAATGGCGCTAGCACAATTGATTACATGGGGAAAAATGAAACTGGACCTCTGTCTCACGCCATATACAAAAGTCATTCCAGGTACACACAAACCTAATGCAAAAACCAAACTTGAAACATTTTAGGCTGGCCACAGTAGCTCGCACCTGTAATCCCAGCACTTTGGGAGACTGAGGCAGAAGGATCACTTGAGCCCGTGAAGTTCAAGACCAGCCTGGGCAACATGGGCAGACCCTCCTCTCTATAAAAAAATGTAAAGGCCGGGCACAGTGCCTCATGCCTGTAATCCTAACACTTTGGGAGGCCAAGGCGGGGCTAATCACGAGGTCGGGAGTTTGAGACCAGGCTGGCCAACACGGTGAAACCCTGTCTCTACTAAAAATACAAAAAATTATCTGGGCATGGTGGCAGGCACGGATCCCAGCTACTTGGGAGGTTTAGGCAGGAGAATCCCTTGAACCCAGGAGGTGGAAGTTGCAGTGAGCCAAAATTTCACCACTTGCACTCTAGCCCGGATGACAGTGTGAGACTCCATCTCACACACAAAAAAAAGTAAAGTAAAAATTAGCTAGGTGTGGTGGCCCACACCTGTGGGCCCAGCTTCTTGAGAGGCTGAGCTAGGAGGATTGCAGTGAGGGAGGTTGAGGTTGCAGTGAGCCATTATTGTGCCACTGTCCTCAAGCCTGAGTGACAGAGCCAGATCCTATTTAAAAAAAAAAAAAAATGGCCGGGCACGGTGGCTCAAGCCTGTAATCCCAGCACTTTGGGAGGCCGAGGCGGGTGGATCACGAGGTCAAGAGATTGAGACCATCCTGGTCAACATGGTGAAACCCCGTCTCTACTAAAAATACAAAAAATTAGCTAGGCATGGTGGTGCGTGCCTGTAATCCCAGCTACTCAGGAGGCTGAGGCAGGAGAATTGCCTGAACCCGGGAGGTGGAGGTTGCGGTGAGCCGAGATCACGCCATTGCACTCCAGCCTGGGTAACAAGAGCGAAACTCCGTCTCGAAAAGAAAAAAAAAAAAAAAAAAAAAATTAGGAGGCCAAGCACAGTGTCTCATGCCTGTAATCCCAGCACTCTGGGAGGCCTGAGGTGGGCGGATCACCTGAGGTCAGGAGTTCCAGACAAGCCAGGCCAACATGGTGAAACCCTGTCTCTACTAAAAATATAAAAACTAGCTGGACGTGGTGGCACATGCCTGTAATCCCGGCTGCTCAGGAGGCTGAGGCAGGAGAATCACTTAAACCCAGGAGGCGGAGGCTGCAGTGAGCCGACATAACACCAGTGCACTCCAGCCTGGGAGACTGATCGAGACACTATCTCAAAAAAAAAACCCCAAAATTAGGGAATATATAATACTTTTATAACCTCAGGATAAGCAAGGATAAACCATGCAGATTTCTTATGAGGATTTAACCTCATTAAAATTAAAAATCTGGGTCAAAAAGACATCATTAATGTGCCAGGCTCAGTGGTTTACGCCTGTAATCCAGTAATTTGGGAGGCCACGGTGGGTGTACTGCCTGAGCCCAGGAGTTTGCAAACCTGGGCAACATGGCAAAAACCCGTCTGTACAAAAATCATGAAAAATTAGCTGGGCATGACGGCTTGAGCCTGTGGTCTCAGCTACCCAGGAGACTGAGGGGCTCTGGGAGGATTGTTTGAGCTGGGGAAGTGGAGCCTGCAGTAATCAGTGATCCCACCACTGCACTCCAACTGGGGGAGTAGAGACCCTGTCTCAAATAAACAAAGACGCCATGTAAAGGTGAAACCTGGCTGGGTGTGGTGGCTCCAGCCTGTAATTCTAGCACTTTGGGAGGCTGAGGTGAAAGGATCACTTGAGTTCAGGAGTTCGAGACCAGCCCTAGCAACATAGACCACGTCTCAGTTTAAAATGTATACATTTTTTGAGCCTGGTGCGGTGGCTCATGCCTGTAATCCCAACACTTTGGGAGGCTGAGGTGGGTGGATCACCTGAGGTTGGGGGGTTCGAGACCAGCTTGACCAACATGGAGAAACCCTGTCTCTACTAAAACTACAAAATTAGCCAGGTATGGTGGTACATGCTTGTAATCCCAACTCAGCTACTCAGGAGGCTGAGGCAGGAGAATTGCTTTAATCAAGGAGGCAGAGGTTGTGATGAGCTGAGATCGAGCCTTTGCACTCCAGCCTGGGTAACAAGAGCAAAACTTCATCTCAAATATATATATTTGAAGGTGAAACCTAAAGCTACCAAGTAGAAGAAGGTATCTACAACATATGACCAACAAAGTATTAGTATTCAGAATGTATACAGAATACCCACATACCAATAAAGAAAAGAAAATGGGCAAACAGTTGGGGTGTGGTTGCTCATGCCTATAATCCCAGCACATTGGGAGGCAAAGGAAGGGCAGATTGCTTCAGTTCAGGAGTTTAAGACCAGCCTGGGCAACATAGTAAAACCCCATCTCTACCAAAAATACAAAAAATTAAACCCCATCTCTACCAAAAATACAAAACAAATTAGCTTGGCATGGTGGCTTGTGCCTGTAGTCCCAGCTACTCAAGAGGCTGAAGCAGGATGATTGCTTGAGCCCAGAAGGCAGAGGTTGCAGTGACTTGAGATCGTGACACTACACCCCAGCCTGGGCTACAGACTGAGACTGTGTCAAAAAAATGATTATATATACATATAATATGAACAGGGAATTTACAGAAGAGGAAACTGAAGAGACCAAAAAACTAATTAAAAGGTACTTGCATTAGTAATCAGGAAATGCAAATTAAATCCACGTCAGCATATTGATTTCCACTCAACAGACTAACAGCTTAATTCTGGCAATACCAAGAGGTGGTGGTGATCAGCTGGAACACGTATATACTATTGATGAAAATGTCAATTGGAACTAGGTGTGGTGGCTCACGCCTGTAATCCCAGAACTTTAGGAGGCCAAAACGGGAGAACCATTTGAAGCCGAAGTTTCAGACCAGCCTGGGCAATGTGGTGAGACCCTGTCTCTATAACTTATTATTTTTTTAATTAGCTGGGCACAGTGGCATGCCACGCAGCTGTGGTCTCAGCTACTGAGGGGGTTGAGGTGGGAGAATCGCTTGAGCCCAGGAAGTCAAGGCTGCAGTGAGCCATGTTCACACCACTGCACTCCAGCCTGAGCAACAGAGTAAGATCCTATCTCAAAAAAAAAAGAAACAAAAAAAGAAAAGGGAAAGAAAGGAAGGAAGGAAGGAGAGAGAAAGAAAGAGAAAGAAAAAAAGAAAAGAAGAGAAAATGTAAGTCAGTGCAATGACTGGAGAGCAATTGGGGCATATCGAGGAAGCTGAAGTGCACATTCCTCCCCCACCCAGCAATTCCACTCCTGGGTTTACCTCGGGGAAACTCTTAATCCCATGCTCAAGAACTGTTCACAAATTCGGCATTGTTTGTACCATAGGAAAACTGGAAACAACCCAAATGTCAATCGAAAAAAAAAAAAAAAGAGAAATAAGCTGTGGAATACAAGAGAATACCACTCATCAGTGAAAATCAGTGGACTAGCCTAGAGGAAGGATATTAACATGTGTGCATCACAATGCTGCATGAACAAAGTTGCAGAAAGACGCATACACTATTATTATGCCTATATATTGTTTGGAAATTTACAAAACCGCACCTAATGTGTGTGGGAATACAGTCTATATAGTAAAAGCCTGGGGACGAACCTGGGGATAAGTCCCAAATTTAGAACTGGGTTTAATCTTGAATCCAGGACGCCGACAGACTGGACCCTGACCTGGCCACCATTATAATGCCTGGTGGCCCCTTGATTCTCCCTGAAATGCCTCTTGGATACCCTAAAGCCACCCCCACCCGTTGGAGACAGGGCCCCAAGTGTGGGCTCTCCAGCCATTAATTATTATCCTTTGGCCAGGAAGCTCGAGGTTTCGCCTCAGCAAACATTGACTGGGAGTTGAACCTTGAGCATGTGAAAGTCACAGCTGTATTTGTAGCACCCCACGGGCCTCACCCCAACAGCAGGGCGAAACCTCATGAAAATCAATTAAAAAAAACAAGCAATCCAGCGAAGCCCGTTGGTGATGCTGACTCCCACCCGGCCCGCACCCCATCCCGGAGCCCACCGGCTCTTCTAGCAGGGCGCCTCCGTGGCCCTGGACTGTCTTAGAAAATGCCCATTACGTGGGCTTAGGGAGGCGGGGCCCGGCGTCTGGGGCGTCCCAGGGATTCCTCCTCCTGACGGAGACTTTTCCAGGCCCTCGGGGAATGAATGGGCTGGACGCTCCCCGGCCCCGCCCCCGTTCGGTTCCTCCCCGCAGGCTTTTCAGGATTTCCCCGACGCCGCCCAGACCGGCTCCGGCCGCGAGGGGGCGACAGAGCCCGGGCTCTGCGGGACCCGGCACCCGCGATCGGCAGCGACCCGCCAAAGCTCAGGGGTGGCGGTGAAACAGAGGCCTGCGCTCGAGCCCCGCCGGGTGGGGTGGCACCATCGCGGGAGCCCCCCACTTTCTGCCTCGCCCTCCCTGCCCGTCAGCCCTTGGGCGCTCAAGTCCCGGCCGCGGTCCCGGATTGCAGGCTCCGGCCCTGCAGCCTGAGCCACCCGCCGCGGGGCGACTTCACTTCCCGTGTCTTCCTCACACGCAGCTGCGCGGGGCCGGGTGGGCAGGACCCCGGGGAGCTGAGAAGCCGGATGCCAGCCCCACCCGGCCTCGGCCCGCCCGCGTGGCTCCCCTCAATGCTCCATGCGGGGTGGGGCAGGTGCCTTCCACCTGGAGCCAAGGCTCAGGCAGCAGCAGACCTAGTTCATCCCTGGGGTTCAGTGAAGCTGGAGGGCCGGACCCACGGCCGGCTGCGCGGACCGGGCATTCCCGAGCACCTTACTACTAGTGGGCTGAGCAGCTCTGGGCCAGCCTGTTGGCCTCTCTGAGCCTCGGTTTCCTCATCTGTCAGTGGAATTGAGAACGCTGTGGCACGGAGGACTGCAATGCCGTTCAAGGCTACTCAGAGGCCATTTCCCCTGCAGCCTTTCCTATTCCCCACACGTGGGCGGGCATCTCCATCCCACACCAGGAGCCTCCCGTGGAGCAGGGGGCAGAGGTTAGGGGTCATGATATCACGGAAGCCTCCTCCTCCCGGTTCAAGTGATTCTCCTGCTTCCGGTTCCCCAGTAGCTGGGATTACAGGCATGAGCCACCATGCTCGGCTAATTTTTACATTTTTAGTAGAGACAGGGTTTCACCATGTTGGCCAGGCTGGTCTTGAACTCCTGACCTCAGGTGATCTACCCTCCTTGGCCTCCCAAAGCACTTTGATTACAGGCGTGAGCCACCACCACAGGGCCTTTTTTGATCCCCAGTTGTCCCAGACAGACTCTAACCTAGAGGGGCGTGCTGGGGACTGTGGCCTAGCTGGACAACCCCAAAGTTGGGGATAGGGTGCAGGACTGCAGAGCGGCAGGTCCTGCAAACTACCCAAAGTCCTCCTCCTCAGAGCTGGCATTCACTCAGGTTCCGGGTCTCATTTCCAGCTTAATGGTTCAAAGACAAAGAAAGAAAGAAAGAAAGAAAGAAAGAAGACAAACCCCAAACCCACAACCAGCAGAGGCGGCCCCTCCTGGCCACCCTTTGATATTTGAGGACTGAACAATGGGGCCGATTGCGGATGAGAGATGTGAAGCCATCTTAATTAGAAGGAAAGAATGTCCTCGTGGTCGGCTGTTCTAAAAATACAGCTGTGCCCACATCTGGAGGGGAAGAGTGGGGGCCCGGGAGGTGGTGACGGTGGTTAGGCCAGAGTCTGAAGCACTGACGCCTGCATTCCTTGGGGCGAAGGGGGGCCTCTAAGCAGGACCTCTTGGAAGGGGGTGGGGAGATACCAAAGCAGCCAGTCCCCTGTGGCTGGACCACCTTCTGCAAGCAGTGAAACATGAGTGCCTTCCTGCGTCTGCCCTCAGCACTTCATGAAAGCTCTCTCCATGCCGCAGCCTCAGTTTCCTCCTCCGTGCAGAGGGGACACGCAAGGGCTTGGCTAGTGCACACTGGTTCTTTTTTTTTTTTTTTTTTGAGACAGAGTTTCACCCTTGTTGCCCAGGCTGCAGTGCAATGGCGCGATCTCGGCTCACTGCAACCTCTGCCTGCGGGGTTCAAGTGATTCTCCGGCCTCAGTCTCCCGAGTAGCTGGTGTTACAGGCGCCCAACACCGCGCCCAGCTATTTTCTTGTATTTTTAGTAGAGACGGGTTTTCACCATGTTGGCCAGGATGGTCTTGATCTCTTGACCTCATGATCCCCCCTCCTCAGCCTCTCAAAGTGCTAGGGTGCACACTGGTTCTTTTACCAACACCCCCACCTGACCCGGGCAGGACAGGCCATTTAGACACAGGCTTCTGAGGTGGGCAGGGGTCTTCTGGATTTTCTGATTTGAGTGATATTTGTCAGCTTTTATGAATTTGTTAGTTGTTTGCATTGCCGTAAATACTCACTTTGCGATCTAACCCTGCATTTGTAGTTTTGCATTCATTTTCTTAAAGAGGCCCCTCAGTCTCACGAAGGCGAAGGGCATTGGCGGGCTGGCAGAGTGTCTGCAGGATGATGTGGAGGCAGGGGCTCTGGGAGTGTCACGTGACAGGATGGGGTCACCTGGGTTCTTATCCCAGCCCACTCTTAGGAGCCTCCCATCCCAGCAGCTGGACAATCGCCTGGCGTGGGGAGCAGGGTCTGGCTGCTTGGTGAGGCTTATCGGTGGGTGCAAGCCAGGTGGGAGGTAGGGCGAACCAGGTCTTTCTGAGCCCCTCCTTCCACCTGACCCTGGCTCTGAGTCACGGGTCCTGGGCAGGGGCTTCCAGAGCGGTGGCCCCAGTCTCTAAAGATTAGTTTCGTTTTTGTAGAGATGGGGTGTCACGCTCTTGCCCGGGCTGGCCTCGAACTGCTGGGCTCAAGCGGTCCTGCCTCCGCTGGGACTACAGCCACACGACACTCCTCCTGGCTTTTTTGAAGTCGAAGACAGAGCTGTGTCTCAGGTTCTGTCTCTGTGAACTCACATCCCTGGCCCTGCGATTCGGCTCACTCTGCCAAACAGATAATCTGCTTCTCCCAAAACACCGCCCACAGCGCTGAGCCTGAAAATAGCTGGGGCGGGGGAGGTGAGGCCCCCGCCAGACGCCCTGGAGCTCTGGGCTGCTTGGCCGGAGGTGGCTTTGACATTCTGGCAGCAGCCACAGCAGGAAGTGGGAATTCCTGGCAACTGCTCTGGGTCATGACAGTCAGGACACAGGCTCAGGCAGGTCCGGCAGCTGGGGCTGAATGAGGACAGTTTCATCCGGTCATGAAGGGTCAGAGACAGTGACACAGGCCCAGACAGCAGGGACGCAGCTCACGAGTGGAGTCTCATGTTGGAGACACTCCCTGGGAGCCTGGAGGCTGCAAAAAGGTCTCACCTCCAAACCAGAGCTGGAGAAGGGCCTGGGGCTGCACAGTGTTAGCTGGTTGGTGATGCCAGTCACTTCCCTGTGCCCCAGCGAAGGGGCCAGGGATAGCTCACTTACTCCACATGGGTCCCTTCCATCACCCCTCATGATGGCAAAGCCAGGACTGGCACCCTACTGATTTTGTGCCTCTTTAGCTGTGTGTCCTCAGGCACATTACTTAACCTCTCTGAGCCAATTTTCTCATCTATAATGGTAACCTGCTTCATCAGGTGGTGGTGAGGCTTCAGTGAGTTTAGTAAAAGCCATGGTGCAGTCTGGCTGGAGATCACTGAGCACTATCATCTCCCACACTTCACAGGTCCTTGCCTAGTTTATGAGCAGCACATGGGCCCATTCCAGCCTCCCCACTTTTGCTCACACCTTTCTACCTGCCTAGCACATCCCTTCCTCCTCCTGTCCTCATCAGGAGCCTTGCCCCGCGGCCCCCCTGGACCACTCACCAGTGCGTTTCCACTCCCTGCTTGCTGTGGGATTCAGCGTCTCCTCCCCTGGCCAGAAGCTGAGCTGCTGCAGAAGAAGGGCAACAGCAGCGACTCCCTCCCTGGCCCTGCAGACCTCTGTGGCTGCTCCTGACAACAGGCCCACGAGAGCTCCTGGCTGAGAGGAGACGGCAAGGAACAGACCCAGCAGAGAGGACTGGCAGGGGCCCTCCAGGTTCCTCTGTTGGTGCGCTCTTGCTTGCTGGCATTCACGCATTCGTAGCAGAGATGGGCCTTGGATGGGGAAGCCAGCCGCGTCTGTTACAGGAAGGGGCTTCCACCCAGAAATCTCTGACACCCCTATCATAGATCAGAGTACAACCTCAGAGCTGAAAGAGATGCTACACATGGACCCTTCTGACCCCCATCTCACAGACAAGGACACAGAACCAGAGAGGGAAGGGAGTGGCCAGGTCACAATGCCAGCCCCGAGGCTGCAGTTCCAGCCCTGGAGGCCAGGTCTCTGTCTTCATAAGTTTCCCTCTTTACCAAGCCCCCCGCCTGTGCCAGCCCTGCAACAGGCACCAGGGCTAGCGGGCATTATGTGGACAACTGCAGCCCTTCTGCACGCAGTGGGCATGGCCAGGGCCACGGAAGGGGAGGAGGTAGGAGGACTGGGCCAGGGAGGGCTTCCACCCCACCGCACCCCAAGCTCACCGCCCTTCCTTACTGGGTATTCACCAACGTCTCCACCCGAGGGGGGCTCACTGTCTCCCAAGCTGGGCAGGCCAGGAGCCCTCCTACCTTCACCCCCATTGCCAAGCATTCACTAAGGCCTGTGGCTTCAGCCATCCTGACCCTTCTGCTCCCTCGCTGCTACTGTGAGCCACTGCAGGCCATCACCCTCCTCCCCGGCTCATTTGATTAGGACAGAGACCACAGCCAACACACCCCTGCCTGGCCTGGCCCCGTTCCTCCCTCCCGTCAAAAGCAACTCTTCTTCCTTGCCCCTTTCACCTTCTCTCCTCTGCTCTCTCTGCCTCTCTCCCGCCTACCTCAGGGCCTTTGCACAGGCCCTCCCCTTATCCTGGCCTGGCTAGTGCAATGCATCCTCTGCCCCATTCTGCTTCCTCCCTCCCCAATCCCACCCAGAGACCGGCTTATTCCTGGAAAGTCCAGATTCTGCTACCAGGTTCGGAGGGCCAGGCCCCAGCCGCTCCTTCTGCAGCCTGACACAACCCACCTGGATGCTTTGTTCTTCCTGTGCTCCGGCCACGGCAGCTGCTGCTGTGTGGGTTCCGGATTCAGTGCTAAAAATAGCCCGTGGCCCAGACAGGAAGGGCCAAGAGGGCCACAGCTGCTTCTGCGAGGGGCTGGCTGGAAACCTTCTCACAGCAATTGCAGGGGTCCCTGTGCTGGAAGGGGGTGGGCCCCATGCTCACAGTCCCTGTGGAAAGTCCCCTGATGGACAAGTGCTCAGGGCCTGCAAGAGGCACTGTGTGTCATCAGGAAGAAAATGCAGCTGCACCAGCAGGTACACAAACATTCAGTTTGTTTCTGATTCTTGTGGTTAGTTATGACAGGCATGGACTGCCTTTGGAATAAAATATATTTAAAACATTAAGTGCTCAGGACTCTGATAGAAGACAGGTGAGCTCTGTCCCTTTGAAGGTGATCAGGGAGGCTTCCTGGAGTAGGGGGCACTTTTGCCCTCTTCTCTTCCTCTCTTCTTTTTCTTTTTTTTTTTAATTTTTATTTGTTTTGCTTTTAAGAAACATATTTATTTAGTTTTTTATTTTTTAGAGACAGAGTCTTGTTCTGTCACCCAGGCTGGAGTGCAATGGCACGATCTTGGCTCACTGCAACCTCCATCCCTGGGGTTCAGGCGATTCTCCTGCCTCAGCCTCCTGAGTAGTTGGGATTACAGGCGTGTGCCACCTTGCCTGGCTAATTTTTGTATCTTTAGTAGAAACAGTGTTTCACCATGTTGGCCAGGCTGGTCTCCAACTCCTGAACTCAGGTGATCTGCCCACTTCAGCCTCCCAAAGTGCTGGGATTACAGGCATGAGCCAATACACCCAGCCAAGAAACATTTCTTTTTAAAAAAATTTTTTGAGTTGGGTTCTCATTCTGTCACCCAGGCTGGAGTGCGGTGGTGCAATCTCTCCTCACTGCAGCCTCAACCTCCCAGGCTCAAGCGAGCCTCCCACCTCAGCGCTCCCAGCTCGTCACCACTTCCCAGTTGGGACTACAGGCATGCGCCACCACACCTGGCTAATTTTTGTATTTTTTGTAGAGCTAGGGTTTCCCTTTGTTGCCCAGGCTGGTCCTGAACTCCTGAGTTCAGGGAATCCACCTTCCTTGGCCTCCCAAAGTGCTACAATTACAGGTGTGAGCCACTGCACCCAGTCTTCCTCTCTCTCTCTTGTATAAAAGTATTTTATTTTATTTATTTGTTTTATTTATTTATTTATTTTGAGACTTGAGTTTTGCTCTTGTTGCCCAGGCTGGAGTACAGTGACTCAATCTCAGCTCACTGCAACCTCCGCCTTCCAGTTTCAAGTGATTCTCCTGCCTCAGCCTCCTAAGCAGCTGGGATTACAGGCGCCTGCTACCAGGTCTGGCTAATTTTTGTATTTTTAGTAGAGACGATGTTTCACCATGTTGGGCAGGCTGGTCTTGAACTCCTGACCTCGTGATCTTCCCACTTCGGCCTCCCAAAGTGCTGGGATTACAAGCGTGAGCCACCTAGCCTGGGTTCAAGTGATTCTCCTGCCTCAGCCTCCGGAGAAGCTGGTACTACAGGTGTGTGCCACCACGCCCAGCTAATTTTGTATTTTTAGTAGAGACAGGGTTTCTCCATGTTGGTCAAGCTGATCTCGAACTCCCAACCTCAGGTGATCCGCCTGCCTCGGCCTCCCAAAGTGCTGGAATTACATGCATGAGTCACCATACCCGGCCTTTCCTCTTTCTAACAGAATGAATAGTCCAGAGAGCTGGGACAATATTAGAGGAGAGAACCTGAGGCCTGAATCAGAGTTAGTGGTGGTGGTGAGGCATAGGAGAGAAGGGAAAGGACTAGAGAGTTCCGTGGGAGCATCAAGTGTGACACAGGGGGCCGCGCGCAGTGGCTCACGCCTGTAATCCCAGGGCTTTGGGAGTCCCAGGGAGGATTACTTGAGGACAGATTGAGACCAGCCTGGGCAGCCCAGTGAGATGCCATCTCTACAAAAAATTAACAATTAGCAGGGCATGGTGGCATACACGTGTCATCCCAGCTACTTGGGAGGCTGAGGTGGGAGGATCACTTGAGCCCAAGAGGTTGAGGCTGCAGTGAGCTGTGATCACACCACTACTCTGGGCAACAGAGCAAGACCCTGTCTCTAGGAGAAAAAAAAAAAGTGTAACCTGGGGCTGTGGTACAGAGCTGACTCCAGGCTTGGGGGCTGAGGATGGCCCTCCTAATGTGTGAGGCTGGTGAGAGGGAAAGCTGGGCGGGGAGAGCATGCGGAGGCTGCTATCCTGTCTAGAGGCAAACAGATCTAGGGGTCCTCTTGTCAGCTGCGAGGGTCACAACTCCAGGGAGGTGGCATGGGGAGCAGAGCCCATTGTCACCTTCCTGAGGGACCACTGCCCACCCACTGTCCTCAGCACAGGAGAAAGAAGGCTGGCCCAGCCGGCGGGTCTGCCACCCTGATGTTAGTGTAAGGCACAGTCTGCCTCTCTAGGACCTGGGAACTCGGGATGCCCAGGGCTTCTCTATGTAAAGAATTATCTGGAGGGGCTTAAGGGTCCAAGGAGAAGTGGACCTGGTGTTTCCAGAGCAGCCTGTGCTGGGCCTCAGACTGGACAAGAAAGAATGGAGGTCTGCCCCAGGCACTGCTCTGCGTCCTTACGTGCCTCAGTTTCCCCATGTGAGGCTATCCTGGGGCTCTGGAAAGGGAGCCTCTGCAGTGCACCCAGCCACTGCTCCCTGGATGTCCTGCCAGGCTCCCTCCCAGCACTGGCCTCCCAGGAATGTGCTTCTCAGCCCCCAATCTGGGCGCCTGCCTTATCGGCCCCCAATCAAAGGGGAGACAGACACCCCTGTCGACAATGGTGGCCCCTCCTGTTAGCCCCAGCCTGACCCTGAGTTGAGGGCCAGCCAGCGCCTGCTAAGTGCCTGGAGGAGGAATACCTCCCCTTCCCCACGCTGACATGAAACCCGACCTCCTGCACTGGCTCCTTTGTGCCCGCCGGGCGCCCGCCCTGGCGTCAGAGGCCCTGGGTCCCCGCCCTGCCGCACACTGCGGCTGCCAGGGTGGGATCTGCTCTGCCTGGCCTGCTTCCACCATGACCTTAGCCTGCTTTGTTGGAAAACGAAGGCTGTCTGTGGGGGTCCACTCAGCCTGTCCCCAGCCCCCAACCCCTGAGTGTCTTGGTTCAGCCCCTGCCGTATGAGGCCAGACCCTCTTCTCACTCCTGAAGCAAATGCCCATCCCTCCAGCACTCCAGGCTCTCCCCGTCCCCTCCAGAGCAGGGAGGAAGGCTCCTGAACCCACTCTCATCAGGCAGTGGTCTCACCCCACTCCCCAGGGAACCCCTCTCCGCGTCCTGTGGGACCCTCATGCTCTTGGGATGCACCTGAGAACCTTCTCAGCCAGTCCTCCCTCTTGGCCAGTTCCAGTCTCCTCGGGGCACCTCAGGGCCCTGTCCAGAGCATCCCTTGTCTTCCACACTTCCCTCCATGGCTGCACTCCCCTTGCTTGTGAAGGCTTATCCATCTGCGTGCCTTCCTCTCCCTCCTGACTGCCATTATCCTGGTTACCAGGAGCCTTGGCATAGCGGCAACTCAGTCCCTTCCCCGGCCACACCTCCCTTGATTCTCCCTGCCTGGCTCCTGAAGCCCTTTCCTGGCTCAGCCTCCCTTGGCCTCCCCAGCTGGGGCTGCCTTCTCTCCCTAGCTACTGCATCAGGCTACCCAGGCCTGGCCTCTTTTCTCCATTGGCCCTCGAGCATCTCACACATGCCCAAAGCTGCAAATGCCATTGATCTACTACTGATGATTGCACTGTCTGCTCCAACCTCTACCCCAACATCACACTCAGATTTTTCCAAGCAATGTCATGCAGATGCCATAACATAGCCTCCATCCCCCTCACCTTCTCCCCATGAGCTCTTCAACTCAAAAAGACCACCACCATCCATCCACTCTGTGGCTCAGGCCTCTGAATCCACTTGGACGCCCCTCTCACAGTCCTGTCCCATCTGTAAGCAAACCCACATCCCACCCCTCCTCATCCTGCCGGTTCCACCCTCCCCAAGTCATCACTGTCCGTTGAAGCCTCCCCCTGCTCATGGATTCCTCTGGCAATCCACTACCCTAACAGCAGACACAGAGGGTTTTTTTTTTTTTTAAGTTTAGTAACATACACAACATAAAATTTGTCCAAACTATTTGTAAGTGTTCAGTTCAGTGGTATTAAACATTCTTATGCAACCATCCCCAACATCCACCTCCAGAACTTTTTCAATTTCTCAAACTGAAACTGCACTCATTAAACAACAACTCCCTGTTCCCCTCTCATATAAGCGGAACCATACAGTATTTGTCTTTTTGTGACTTTTTTTTCTTTTGAGACAGTCTCACTCTGTCGCCCAGGCTGCAGTACAATGGCACGATCTCAGCTCACCGCAACCTCTGCTTCCCAGGTTCAAGTGATTCTCCTGCCTCAACCTCCCGAACATGGGAGAGGCCTTATGTACTCCCGAGTAGCTGGGATTACAGGCACACGCCACCACGTCTGGCTAATTTTTGTATTTTTAGTAGAGGCGGGGTTTCACCATGTTAGCCAGACTGGTCTTGAACTCCTGACCTTGTGATCCACCCGCCTTGGCCTCCCAAAATGCTGCGATTACCGGCGCGAGCCACTGCGTACAGCCTTGTGACTGGTGTTGTCACTAAGCGTATGTCTTCAAGGGTCATCCATGCTGCATCATAGACCAGAATTTCACTCCTTTAAGGTTGATTAGTATTGTATTGCATGTATTCACCACATTTGCTTATCCCATCGGTGGCTGAACATGTGAGCTGCTTCTGTCTTTTGGCTATTGTGAACAATGAGGCCATGAACATGGTTCTGTGAATATCTGTTCAAGTCCCTGCTGTTTCTTCTTTGGATAAGTACCCACAAGGAGCATTGCTGGATCACACAATAATCGTATTTTTAACTTTTTGAGTAATGGTCATATTGTTTTGCACAGCAGATTAACCACTTTGTATTCCCACCAACCGTGCACCAGGGTTCCAATTTCTCCTTATCCTCACCAACACTTATTGTTTTGCTTTTCACAGTCACCACCCTAATGGACACAGGGATCCTTGTAAAGGGACAATCAAACTTCACATCTTCCCAGAGGCATCCCAGGTCACCCCACCTAGCACTGCAGACCCCCACGTGGCCCCACCCCGCACTTGGGAATATTTTCATCTAGCGTCAGCACTAGCTCATTGTATTGACTGCCTCCTGGCTGGACCCTGAGAGACAGTGTCTTTTGCTGGATGCCGTATCCCCAGCATCTAGAACGGTGACGGACATACAGTTGTTTAGTAAACTGCAGAATAAATGAATGAAATTTCTCTTTTCCACAAAAATACTGAGGCCCTCTCCTGCCTGTCCACTTGCTCTGGTGCCGCTCAACCGTCGAGCCCCACCCGGGGTGTCAATCCCCCAGTCCAGCCTCTCGTTCCATGGGCACCCGGGAAGACCCCTGACAGGAGCTGGCACATTTGAGTGGGGCCTTGGATGTTTGGGGAGGTTTGGACACGTTCCTGAACGCCTCCCTGCTGTGGGTTAGGTGGGCCCGTTTTGGGTTCGCAGCAAGGAGAGCGTTTTCGCTAGGTAGTTAGTGAGCTGGAGGCGGGCCAGCAGTGTCAGGGCCGTCCCACTCCCTGCCCCGCCCCCACACCCACCCCTTCCGGGTTTGCCTCGTCTGCTCTGGTCTTTGCACCCCCAACCATACAATCTTAGCCCCGTCCTCGGGGTGTCGTGGATCCTCGCTATTGGTCCGCTCCTAAAAAGCCGCGAAGTGACCAATTACTCATTGGCCACACGTTCTCCCGCGCCGCCACCGCAGCCACAACAACCGCCACGTGCTCAACCTTGGCGCCTGCCCATTGGCCACCAGCCTCTACCCGCCCCCTCTCCCATTCCGCCCCTAACTTCCCTCTTCCTCCTTCCATTGGCTCAAGGTCTCTCTTTTCAGACTGGGGCGCGCAGCGTCTTGGACGCGGATTGGCCGAAGGCGGGGCCGGGAGGCGGGTTAAAGAGCGGGTTGCCGGCCAGACCACGCGTGCTTGAGAAGGTTCAATGGCGTGGCAGGGACTGGCGGCCGAGTTCCTGCAGGTGCCGGCGGTGACGCGGGCCTACACTGCAGCCTGCGTCCTCACCACCGCTGCGGTGGTAAGCGGGCCGGGCAGACCGGACGTCGCCTTAGTTACAGCCTCTGGCGGGGGGTGAGGGTCGCCATGGTTACAGCGTGGCTCCCGGGCAGCTCTTGACTGGCCCCTGGTTCCACAGCAACTGGAGCTCCTCAGCCCCTTCCAGCTCTACTTCAACCCGCACCTCGTGTTTCGGAAGTTCCAGGTGAGGCCGCCCCGCGCCGCGCACCTGTGGGCTCAGCCCGCCCACCCCGCACCTGACCGCCCGTCCCCCGCAGGTCTGGAGGCTTGTGACCAACTTCCTCTTCTTCGGGCCCCTGGGATTCAGCTTCTTCTTCAACATGCTCTTCGTGTATCCTGCGCCCCGCGGACACTGGCTGGGTGGAGGGCAGGCCTGCCGGGCTGGGAGAGGCCGGGGCGGGGAAACTGAGGCCCCACCTGGTGGCACTTCCTATACCGACGTCGTAGGTTTCACTACTGTCGCATGCTGGAAGAGGGCTCCTTCCGCGGCCGCACGGCCGACTTCGTCTTCATGTTTCTCTTCGGAGGGGTCCTTATGACGGTATCCTTCCCGCGGGCACTGGAGCCTCGGGCTGGGGAGCCTCGAGGTTCCGGCCTGTGTTGGTCCTGGAGCCTGACATGAACAGCCATGCCAGGAAGGGACAGAGTCGCTCTCTCCAGCTTAGTATGTGTTTAGGGTCCACCGTGTGCTCAGCTGCAGGTGCCAGGGCTAGATCTTCAGTGCTGTATGCAAAATACAAGGCGATGCACAGACGAGCCAGGTGGGGTGACAGCCACTAGCTGAACCCTGAATGCGAGCAGCCGGAGAGACTGGGGCAGGGACAGGCAGTGGTTGGGCCCTGAGATGAGGCTGTAGGTCTGCACGGCAGATCTCGTGGGACCTGAAGCCTGCAGTGTCGCCTTTATTGGGCAGGCTCATCTTGATGAGGGAATGGCACATAGGGGCAATGAGGAAGGGAATTCCAGGGGCTTAGGAAATCAGAGGGGACTCTGGGCATGGGCTGAGGCCTGCACTGGAGCACCTTGACTCTGGCCCAGCTGCTGGGACTCCTGGGCAGTCTGTTCTTCCTGGGCCAGGCCCTTGTCGCCATGCTGGTGTACGTGTGGAGCCGCCGCAGCCCTCGGGTGAGGGTCAACTTCTTCGGCCTGGTCACTTTCCAGGCACCGTTCCTGCCTTGGGCGCTCATGGGCTTCTCGCTGTTGCTGGGCAACTCCATCCTCGTGGACCTGCTGGGTGAGCCTCCCTGTACATCCAGTCCACCCCAGGCTGGCCACTCCCCTCAGGACACACTGCTTATGCCCTGGGGTCCCCTCTCCCATCTGTGCTGGACCTCTCCTCATAGCTGAACCTCTCATCTGCCTCCCTGCCCCATCTTCCTGCCCTCACAGCTGCTGTGCTCTTACAGCCCCTCAAACAGCCCACAGGATTTGCATCTTCAGGGCTGACTTGCTGATGACTGCCTGGTCCTGACGGGGGTGGGGATGGGCGGGTCACTGCTCCTGTCCCATGGCTTCCACTCCGCCACCATTCTCAAGCCCTCCCTCCCCTGGGTCCTGACTGTTTCTGGGCCTTTTAAGCTTGTCCTTCAGGGCCAACCCTGGCCAGCCCTGGGCTGGGACTCTGTGCAAGACTTTGGGGCATTCATGCTCTGGGGTCTGCAGGCTGTGGATGGGGGCCCAGGGCAGGCTCTGCTGGTCTAGGACTCTGTGCTGTGGAGAGTGACCCCGCAGTCCATGGCTGTCTCACAGGGATTGCCGTGGGCCACATCTACTACTTCCTGGAGGATGTCTTCCCCAACCAGCCTGGAGGCAAGCGGCTCCTGCTGACCCCTGGTTTCCTGTGAGTGCTGAGAGCTCTCCCTCCCTCTCCCCGCCCTCAGATGGCTCCCCCACCCATGGGGACCTCTGCTGGCCTCTGCTCAGCATGGGCCCCTCCCCACAGAAAGCTGCTCCTGGATGCCCCTGCAGAAGACCCCAATTACCAGCCCCTCCCTGAGGAACAGCCAGGACCCCATCTGCCACCCCCGCTGCAGTGACCCTACCCATGGCCAGGCCTAAGAGGCTTCTGGCAGCTTCCATCCTACCTGTGACCCCTACTTGGGGCAGAAAACCCGTCCTAAAGGCTGGGCCCATTCAAGGACCCACACGAATAAACAGAATGACCTGCAGCCTCTTGGCCCATGGCACTGGTTCCCCACCTCGCCTGGCCACATCCTTCTATGCCTCCCCGTCCTCATTCAGTGTGGCCTCTCAGCCCAGCTGTAGGTGGTAGGATAGGGGTGCTCACGGTTGCCTGGCAGAGCTTTGAACTCACAGGTGACAGGCTCATGGTTCTCGTTCTGGCCCAACCAGGGCCTTGGGCAAGTTCTGCCCACCACAGGCCTCTGCTCCCTGCCAGTCAGTGGGGAAGTTCACCAGATTTTGGCTGCCAGGGCCAGGACAGCCCTCTCCTAGGTTGTGCCGAGCCAGCCTACAGGTGTCCCTGCCCATGGTGCCTTCAGGCTGATGCTGATCTAGCCTCTCCTGTCCCTTATCAGCCACCTGACAGGTGGGCCTATGCCTCATTTTTCATCTGGTAACACCAAGGCCCCAGAGTCAGGTGCAGAGGAGGGCCAGGACTGGGTCTTCTGCCCCTTCTGTGACCCCAGAGCCTTGACGTTTTCACCTTAGCAGTCTTGAGACTGGGTGAGGCAGGGACTTCTGGAAGGTTCTGTTCCTGCCCTTTTTAGCTGAGGACCTGTGTGAGCCTTATCCGAACCCTGCAGCTCACTTTTCTCTTCTGACCTGGCAGTTTTCCTTGTTACTCTAGGCCTGTCCGTATGGTTTATGTCTGGATGCTCAGTGGCATGGGGGCTCCTCCAGCTGCAGGTTATCGTTTTCGTGGTAACAACACTGTTCTGTTGAGTTTGCCCACCATGTTGTAGCCAGACCTTGGGGAGCAGCAGCTGACTCTGTGGCGGTGTGAGGTGGCAGTCAGGGGTGAGGGCTCAGCCTCCCAGGCACCTCCCGGCCAGGTGGGCCTGCCTGACCTGTGGGGTGAAGCCACCAAGGTTCCTTCCATCCTACCAGTTGTGGGGACACAGGGCTGCTTCACCATTTCATTAACAAGGTTCCTGCCCCATGGACGAAAGGAATAAATACCTCAGCAATGAAACCTGTTCATGTCCATGGAAGATTCCCCTTTGTTCAAGGGCCTTCTGGTAGGGCCCAGCTGTCCCTTGCTGGGGGCTCTGGGGAGTTCCATTCTTTGATGGAGGGCAGAGGCCCTGAGTGCAAACTCCCTGGGAAGTCCCATGCTATGGCTTGCTCAAAGGAGCCCCCATCTCACCTACATCCCAGTGACGAAGAACCCCAATCCCTAATCGGAGCTCTGTCTCTGCCCCACATGGGGCCCTACCCCACTTCCAGGGAGCACAGCAGTCTCTGACCCTAGCTCTGCCCTGGCAGCAAGGGTCCTGCCAACAGCTGAGGGTGGCCTGTGCTGGGGTCTGTGCCCATTCTCTTCAGTAAGGCTGGGGCTGCGAGCCAGTTTGCTGCCCTCCTAGATCTTATGTCCATTTTAAAGAATGGGGACACCTCCATATTACAGATGAGAACATGGGGGACACGAACTCCTTGGAGACAGAGCTGGGAAGGGGCCCCGGGCTGTGTCTCCTCCCTGCACCATGTCAACCCCCAAGAGCTGGCACCAGGCCACGGCGCCTGCTGGGGTGGGGAAAGGGCCCCAGTCAACCTTGCTATGGGCACCACTGGAGCTGGAACAGCCCTCCTGCACCCAGGCTGGCGACAGCCCAGCAGCGCCCACACAGGACCAGGCCTTCTGCCGGGGACTCCAGAACAGCAAGGCCCCAGCTGGCAGCAGCCTGATCATCTGGACACAGCAGAAGAGCTCACGGCTCCTTCCTGAGGCCGAGCAAGGGGAGCAGGGCTGTTGCTGAAAGGCAGGGAGCCCCTGTCCTGAGCCCACAGCCCCCGTTCTCAGCTCTCCGGGTCTGGAAGAACAGGCTGAGAAGACTGAGGTGCTACCAGGAGCCCCATTCACCCCACCCCCGCCTGGGAATCTGAGGCAGAGGAGAGTGAGGCCTGCCTGGCAGCCGGCCTGTTCACACGCCACCTTTGTCCCTCCAGGCCCCAGCCCCGCTCCTGGCTCTCATTATTTTTATGCTAAAACTTTGAAGAAATTGAACATGACCTGTTGCCTTTTATTTAAAAACTGTAACTAGCCCTGCCTGGGGCTCCTATACAAAAACAAAACACAACCCAAAATCAGGTTTCTTCCTGACCCCAGAGACTGGGGAGGGGTGGGGGGACAGGACTGGGGCTCAGCAAATGGAATGTGTGCCGGGGAAGGCCATCTGGAAGCCTCCACTCCACCCCCACCCCAATCCTCAGGATGGTGCTGGGCTGTCCCCTGGTCTCTGTCCTTGCCAGAAGATGGAGGAGAGGTGGCCCAGTCTTCTGAGATGCTCCGTGGGAGCTGCGTGCTGATGGGCTGGTTACCAGGCGGGGGCCGTGTTGGCGAGACGCCGCATCCGCCTGGGGAAGGAGTTGGGGAGGGCGGTGAGCAGGGCCAGCTTCCAACCTGGGCACTGCCCTTCCTAAGGCTCTCCAGGGCAGCCAGGTGTGTGGGGGTGGGAACAGAGGCAGGATGTGGGCCCCCAGCAGGGTTGGACCGGGCCTTCTCTCAGCCTCACCTGTCTGCTGCTCAGACCCTGACCATCACTCCAGGGACCCTGAGGCCTGGATCTGGGCTGTGGTCAGATCCGGCCTGAGGAATTATGTTTATTCCCTGCAGGGAAACATACCCTGGGGCCTCGATGGGGCCTCATCACCCAGGAGCCTGCCTGCCTCTAGCAACACTAGAGGTACCCTCTCTTCCAGAGACCATGGGAGACTGGGAAAGGCAATGGCCCTGTCCCTGCCAGGTAAGCCAGGTGACTATGGGCAGAGCCGGACCACAGGGCCGGTGGTACCTCGTGTTCCTGTCCTGGTCGCGGATCTTCTTCTCCATCTCAGCATCTGTCAGAGTCTCCAGCAGCGGGCACCACTGGTCTGCATCGCCCGTGTTCCGGATGGCAATCTCCACCGTGGGCAGAGGGTTCTCGCTACAGGGAGGGGAGGCAGTGAGAGGAAGAACTTTTCCAGCTATAGATAAAGGGTCCTCAGAAAGCTCTGGCCAGGGGACTCTGGCCCCTGTCTGTGCCCTGCTTCTCCCAGCAGCACTGCTGGCACCGAGGGATGCTCCTGTCACTGAACCTCAGGGGAGCTGCTGGAGGTGCCAGGCCGTCCCCAGAACAGTGCTGCCACTGTGACCCCATGGGCTTCCCTTCAAAGTGAACTTTCAACAGGCCCTTGTGCCTAGCGTCTCTCTGTCTCTGAGATGAGGGAGGGCCCATTGGCTGTGGAGGTGGTCCTCCTTGACAGGACAGCACAGGCTGGGCCACGCTGATGCCACTGGGCCTCGGTCAGCAGGACTGCCTGCTCCACCCAGTGTCCAGTGCCAGGGCCCGCTGATCAGGGAAAAGGGATGGATAGCAAATGGGAGCAAGAGTCTCCCAGAAGTCCCCAGTGCCCCACTACCGAGGCCACTGCACCGCCTGCTCCTGCTTGTTCCACACACTTGCCCCTCAGCCCACCTCCCGACCAAACCAAACCCCTGAGAGGCTGGTGTGTGCCTAGGGTCAGACAGCTGGCTGGCAGGGAGCTGGACTGAAGCCATATCCCTGGACCACACTCCGCCCTGGGTCTCACAAAGACCACCCAACTCTGCCCCCAGGTACCCTCTTGCCAAGAGGACACAGCGGAGGGTGGGGGGCAGCACGGGCAGAAGCTACACAGGCATGGGGTGGGCGCAGGAGCACTGGAGGAGGGTGGCTGGCTGTCACCTCTCTGGGCCTTGATTTGCAAGTCAGTGTGACAGGATGCTAAGGAGACCACAGGTGTGGATGTCACAGGGCCCATGTGCCTCCCACGTGCAGTGGCTCCTGTCACTCCCACCTCTGAGAGAGAACAGCTTTGGGTGCTGACAGTGTTTCCTGGTTGAGTGACACCAAACCCCTGGCCTGCCAGAAAGCCTCAGCATGAGTTCCTAACCACAACTCTCCTGCTTCCCCTCCCCTTTCGTGGTCCTTTCCTTTCTCCTCCACTTGGGTACCTCACTTGGCTCTCTGTAGGCTCAGTTCCCTGGGAGAAGGTCACCCTGCTCTCCCCCAGCCTGCGGCCCTGCAAAACACCGTGAGCTCGGAAGAGCAAGGGCAGGCTGGGCTCAGGGGAGGCACCAGGCAGACGCTGACAGAATAAGAGAGGACAGGTCCCTGCAGACCTCATCTGGAATATGGAAACAACATTTACTGCTGTGAAAGGCTGTTGAAGGCTGTTACCAAAGCAGCCAACACACATCCATTGAGGGGGCTTTCTAGGAGCCAGGGACCTTCTCACAGCCTCACTGTAGCCGGTGCTCAAGGTTGTGGGACTGGTCAGCTGCAGAGGTCAGCCTGCAGAGCTCCAGCTCCCCACACCCACACCACTGCACACACACCCAACACCAGTAGCCTCGAGCCCTTTCCAGGCTCAGTGCCGCTCTCCTCAGCCTGGGGTCTCAGGGACTGTAAGTATGCAGGGCACTGGCTGCGGCTGGCTCTCCCTGCAGCAGGCCTGACCCTCACGGCTGAAGCTCAGACCACCAGGTCCAGGCCCAGGAAGCCCAGAAGCTCGAGCTCCTGCTGGTGATGCAGAGGCCAGGGCCAGAGGCAGTGCCAGCGCCCCACCCCTGTGGCCCTCTGGGGCTGACCCATCAGCAGCAGCTCCTGACAGCTGTTCCTCAGCCAGCACCGCGTGGTTTAGCAAGCTAGGGACTGCCACAGCCTCAAACCCCAAACCTCATTCCTCACTGTGGGGGCTCCCAGCAGCCTTCCTTGGAAGGCAGACATGAAAGGCACCAAGCCCACACTGAGGGGAGCAAAACATGTTTTCCTCTTAACTTAAACAAGAGCTGGCGAGTGAGTCCCAGAGGCCCCTTTGTTTACCTCCCCTTGGCTCCGGGAAGATTCCACTCCAGTGGGTTTGTTCTAAAATAAGAACTGTTCGAACCAACCACGTAAGAATGGGCCTGGAGCCAGGACTAGCCTGCTTTGGGTTTTGGGGACATGTGGGCAGGGAGACACCGCCCTAAGTTCCAAAGGGTGTTGGGGGCCCTGGGAGCCACCCTACTCCTGCACCCCACTCCTACCAGCAAATTCTGATTCATAGGCTTCAAGGCCACCAGGGACTCTAGACCTTCCGACCACCCAAAGTGTCCAGGTGTGGACAAAGATACCCAGGCAAGGCATGGTCATGTCTGAGGTGACAGAGGAAGCCAGGACTGATGCCAGTGGAGTATCTTGAGGTTTACTTTCTTTTTTCTTTTTTTTTTTGGGATGGAGTCTTGCTCTGTCACCAGGCTGGAGTGCAGTGGTGCGATCTCAGCTCACTGCAACCTCCGCCGTCTCCCAGGATCAAGTGATTCCCCTGCCTCAGCCTCCTCAGTAACTGGGACTACAGGCGCATGCCACCACACCTAGCTAATTTTTTGTATTTTAGTAGAGATGGGGTTTCACTATGGCCAGGCTGGTCTCGATCTCCTGACCTCGTGATCCTCCCATCTCCCAAAGTGCTGGGATTACAGGCTTGAATCACCACGCCTGGCGATGTTTACTTTCAATGTGATCTCACTTTCAAAACCTCATGTGATACAGCAGACAAGTATTATCCCCACTTTACAAATGATAGAATGTAGACTTTGAGGGAAAACAACCTGCCCACAGCCACTCAATCAGGAAGGGGAAATGCCAAAACTTGGTGTCACCTTATGTTTGCAATCAACACCTCCGAGGCTACCAGGAGCCTCAACTGATTTTTACAAGGGTGCCAAGTCCACTCAATGGAGAAAGAGCAGTTTGCAACATGGTGCTGGGACAACATGACTGGATTGACAACGGATTCTTAGATATGAAACCAAAAGCACTAGCAACAAACTAAAAACAAACTTGGACTGCATCAAAATGAAAACTTTTGTGCTTCAAAGGGCACTATCAAGAAAAAAAGGCAATCCCCCAAATAGGAGAAAAGATCTGCAAATCATATATCTGATGAGGTACTTGTAGCTAGAATATATAAAGAACAATTACAACTCAGCAATAAAAAGACAACCCAATTAAGAAACTGACAAAGCACTTTCTCCAAAGAAGATAAACAGCCAGAAATGTATGCAAAGATGCCCAATATCATCAGTCATTAGAAAAATGCAAATCAAGCCAGGCATGGTGGCTCACACCTGTGATCCCAGCACTTTAGGAGGCCAAGGTGGGTAGATCACAAGGTCAGAAGTTCGAGACCAGCCTGGCCAATATGCTGAAACCCCATCTCTATTAAATATAGAAAAATTAGCTGGGCTTGGTGGTGGATGCCTGTAGTCCCTGCTACTCAGGAGGCTGAGGCAGGAGAATCGCTTGAACCCAGGAGGCGTAGGTTGCTGTGAGCTGAGATTGTGCCACTGCATTTCACCCTGGATGACAGAGGGAGACTCCGTCTCAAAAAAAAAGGCCACATATTAGTGGTTCCATTTCTATGAAGTACCCAGAATAGGCAAATCAACAGATAGAAAGTGGATGAGTGGATGCTTAGGGCTGAGAGGTGGCATGGAGCTTCCTTTTGAGGTGATGAAAAAGTCCCAATATTGACAGTGGTGATAGTTACACAGCTCTGTGAATATATCAGAAACCGCTGAACTGTACACTTTACATATGTGAATTGTATGGTTTAATTATGCTACAATAAAGCTGTTAAAAAATAAACTTGGCATCAGGCCAGGGCTGGCGGGCAGAGCTTAGGGAGGAACCTCCAAGGTTCATACTCAACAAGCCCAATGTATCCCTGGCATCCCCCAATTTAATTCCTGATGCTGTGCCATCAGAGGGACACTGCCTATCTGTCCCTCACAAAGGCCCAGCTGTCAAGCTCCCTGACCCGTAGGTCTCTCTTCATCCCCACCCTGTACGTGTAGGGCCCCCGGGGCAGACGCCCTGCCTGATCCACAGGCCATGCAGAAACGGGCAGGTCCCACCTTCCTTCTCGAGCACCTGCCTGTCCCGGGCCTCCCCGGGTCCTTCCTACTTGCTGCAGTCCCCGTCAGCACCTGCCCTGGCTATTCTCACCCCAGGTTCTACGCCCCCCACTGCCCTTCCTCATGCCCACAGCCTCCAGTGCTTTCTGTGGCGATGGCACACTGATGGCTGTGCACATGAACCTGTCTCCTCTAGTCCCTGGCCAGGAACACAGGGTTGGCCCAGGGGAGGTGCCAGTAACTTTACAGGATCAGCTTTCCTCAGAGGCTCTGCCTAGCCCAGACTCCTTCCCCGTAAGCCCTGTCTTCCTCCTGTCACTGGCCCTCCATCCCATTCCACTGGCTGTGGGATGTCTGTGTCACTCTGGTCCCAGTCTGTCCTCTAGGAGCCTTGGGCTTCTGAGTAGTTTGTCACACGCCCTTGTCTCCCCTTCCTGCTGTCTCCTGTCTGTCCCACTGACAAAGGGAGCAGCCTGTTCTCTCCCCTGGTTTCCCTGACATGTGGGCATAGTGGCCTTGAGCACATATGTCCCATGGCCAGCAGCTCACAACTGTGCTGTGAATCCAATGTCCCCATTGCGGAGGAGGGTATGGCAGCCAGGCACTGGGCTCTGGCTGGGAGAGATGGAGGCACTGGCTCTTGGGTAATCAAGAGTGCTTCCATCATGGGGTGACCTAAGCCTATAGCTGAAAACCCTTCTTGGGAAGTCATGTGACACAGCTGTTGCCAAGCTTTGTGCATGGCACAGAGACCAGGCCGGGACTCCTGGTCTAGCTCTCTGTGGGCTGACTGGCCTCTAGCCCTGGGGACTGAGTGGCCCATCATTTCCCCAGGCAGTACTGACACTGGTCTCCCTGGGGACAGAGTTAAAAAAAAAAAGTCCCTCCCAAGATCCCATGGGGTGGGGTGGTGCAGTGGGGGGAACGTGGGTTGGAGTCAGGGATGAGCCCGCCCATCCCTAAGGTCCTATCCTGTCCTTGCAGCTGTCTTCTAGCGTGGGGAGTGGGAAGACACACGCAGCCCTCCTAATGATAAGAGGCCACTCAGGACACTTCCCAGGTCCCCAGGCCCCTCCCACCTGGCTGCTGTGATGGGGACGTGTGCTCATCCTGGTCTCAGCAGGGTGGCCTTGCCTTTAACCTCAAAGATTTGAAACATGCACACTCAGCATAAGAGACAGCAGGGGGCAGGGTCTGTGATGTCCCTAAGCTCCACGACTGGAATTCATTAGGTGGTCGCTAAGATAAAAAGGGCATCTGCCTATAAGTCCTGACCTGCCACCACCAGGGACTCCCCAGGGGACCTGCTCTGAAGCCACTCTGCAAACTGCAGAGGGTCTAGAGCTTGGCAAGGAATTTGGGCTCAGGTCACCTTCGGTTCAGAGCAGGAGGGATGGTGCTGTGGTGGACGAAAGAAAGAATGCTTCAAGGACCTGTCAAGAGGCCCTCGGGAATTCAGCTCCTGAGGCCGCACTGTGGGCACTGTCAGCGCCTGCAGGGCTGGGTGAGGGTCAGCACCATCAGCGCCTGGATGCTGGGAGCCCAGAGTGAGGGTTCTGACTGGATCGGCCCCTGGGGGAGGAGGTGCTCAGTGTCGACGTGCGCAACATCACTGTCTCCCGGGACCTCAGAGTCAACACTGGTGGAGTGAGGCCACCCTAGACTGGCTCTCCGGCCATACGGTTTGGCTCCATGCAGGGTGAATGGACACTACAGCTGCACTCCCAGGCAGCACCCCGGGGGAACAGGGAGGCATCAGACACCAGCACCCCAGCCTCCTCTCAGGGCTGCCCTATCTGTGAAGCAGAACCATGTGATTGGCAGGGCTGCTGGGGGCAGGTCACAGGATCTCAGCACCACTGGTGCTCAGGCAGGGGCTCAGCCGTTTCCCAGGCCTGGGGCCCTCGAGCCTCGTGGGTGGCTCTCATTCCTTCTTCCTTGCTCAGATTTACAGGAAGTCGTAGAAAGCTGTCTCTTGGGATGTCTGGGAAAACAAGTTAGACACAAACCTAACAAGCTCCATTAATTGTCATGGCTTTGCAAAACAGACCTTCCTATTTGCTCCTCATTGTAGCATTTTAAGCTGTTATCCCTGAGTGGTGACTGCAGATGTGGATGATGATAGTCTGATGAGCAGACTAAATCTGAACATCCTGTTTTGATGCAGGAATACTCACCGCGCCCCCAACCCAACACAGAGGACAGGGTTAGAAACCACGGGGCTTCCTAGTCCTGGAGTCCTGCTGAGCCAGGGGAGCTCAACTTTGCTTTTGTTTCATTTTTTGGCGACAGGGTCTTGCCCTGTTACCCAGGCTGGAGTGCAGTGGCATGATCTTGGCTCACCGCAGCCTCGACCTCCTGAGCTCAGGTGATCCCACCTCAGCCTCCTGAGTAGCTGACACTACAGGCGTGCGCCAACATACCTGGCTCATTCCGGTATTTTTTGTAGAGATGGGGTCTCGCCATGTTCCCCAGGCTGGTCTTAAACTCCTGGGTTCTGGCGATCGACCTCAGCTCCCCAGAGTGCTGGGATTGCAGGTGTGAGCCACCGCACTGGGCCTTGATCTCGCTTTTAACTCTGAGTCCTACCTCCTACCAGGAACAGGAGGGCCTCCCCTGCCTGGGTCCATCCCCACCCCTTGCACAGAGGACACTGGACCGGAATGTTCTGTCTGCACCTCCACCATTTCAGCCAGCCCAAATGCTACAGGCAGGGATCAAGGTGACCTGTCTCTATCTTCCAGGGCAGCCAGGATGGGGTCCAGTCCAGCTGGTACTCATCAAATGAGACACTGCAGTAAGAAGGAGCTGCTGGGGGACCCCTGACTCTCCAGAGCTGGGGTGGGCCTTTGTGTTTAAGATAGAATTCAAGTTCTACAGATGAAGAACCCTGGGCAGGGGCCATCCTGACCAAGTAACAGTCTGGGCAAGAGCAGAGAGAGAGAGAGAGTGGGGCAGGATCGCTGAATGGTGGATGGCAAGGGTGGGCCCAGGGCTCCGTGGAGGTAAGGACTTGAGATTCACCCAGACAGAGCTCCAAGTCTTTGCCAGCTATTGTGTTAGGCGCTTCTAACCCTACTTGGCACAGTGGCGTACTGGTGAGACACACAGGGTGACAGAGGACACAGCAAACACGCAGACCCCAGCCAGATCGTGCTGTGAAGCTTGAGAAAGCCCCGAAGGCGTCACCACTCACACAGAAAAGTCTTTCTCAAAACGGTTTTGCAAGGAGATGAGGGAGGGAAGGAGAGACTGGTGCATGATCCTACCTGAAGGCGTAGGTCTTCTGATGCCAGCTCAGCTGTCCCCGGATGCTGTATGCGATGGTGGTGACAAACTCCCCGCCCAACCCCAGCTCTGAGCAGAGCTTCAGGGCAAACTTCTCCGGTGAGTTCTCCTTCTCTGACATGTCCCACTCAAACTGGTCCACCAGGGAAATGTTTCCCACGTGGATGTTCAGCTGAGGCAACAACCAAAGGACACGAGTTAGAGCTTTCGGGACTGTCCCCAGCCCAGGGAGGCCGCAAGGGTAGGGGGGCCTGCCAGGCCTGGGCTGTGCCCTGCCCACCAGGATCCACCAGCTGATAACTGCAGGCAGCCCTTGTCCTTCCGTTCCTCATCCCCAAAACAGGGCTGATCCCACAGCCCTCCTGTCTGCCATGAGGGGCTCTGGCTCAGGGCCCAGCATGGTCACCCTCGAGAGGCCCCAAAGTGGCCCCAGGAGCACCTGAGTCCCACCTTATCTTCATCCCATCCCCCCTGCGCCCCATACTGGTGGGGACCTTCCTTTCTGCCCCTCACTCCTGCTGCCATAGGTCTTACGTGACTACACTGGCCAGGCAGGGCTCAGCTAAGGCATCCCTAAGCCCTCTCTTACGCCAAAGTCTATGCCCTTTACAGAGCTTGCCCCTCTCAGAAAACCCTGCCTAGCATATTCACAGATGCACTCCACCCTGGGCCAACATGGTGAGGCAGCAGGGCAGCCCGTGGGGAGCGCAGTGCTGGGCCAGCTCCTCCCACACTCCCCAGAGGACTCCTGCGGCACGTGACTCACAGCCAGAGGGCCCAGGCCCCGCAAGTGCAGTCAGGGATTTTTCATAAGTGGACACCTGGGAAGCCAGCACCCAGCCAGAGAGAACAGACTGTACCCTAGGATCTTCCACCTACACCTGCCCCACTGAGGCGGCACCATCTTGACTTTGCTCCTCCTGAGTAGGTGTGGCTGTTCTGAATAGGATGGACCCTGGGGTCCAGTTTCATTCCCTCTGTGTATGCCTGCAAGGCTCTTCCCATTAGAGTGTGGGGCTGGAGTCATCCCTCACTGCTGTCCAGTGCCCCATGGAGCAGGCAGGCCATGGTGCACCTGCCCATTCACTGTTGGCCCTTAGCTTTGAAGTCAAGGATCAGGTTGGGCAGGTGCATGGAGAACTCACCACTGCCTTGGAGCCCAGCCCTTCTGAGGACTTCTGCCTCCTTTTAGAGAAATGAGGGCACCCTAATCGCCGATCATGTTCATAAAGCCCTGTGCCTCTCAGCCCTGCACACCACCACTTGCTAGAATGTTCTTCCCCTCACCTGGCAGGACCAGCCTCTTCTTAGCATCCTGGTCTAAGCCAAAGCGCCGGCTCCGGAGAACTCCCCTCCCACCAGCCCCTTTCCACACCCTTCTCTCCGTTTTCTCCCTCGTTTGGAGAAAGGATCTCACTCTGTCACCCAGGCTGGAGTGCAATGGCATGATCATGACTCACTAAAGCCCTGAACTCCTGGGCTCAAGAGACCCCTCCACCTCAGCCTCCTGAGTAGCTTGGACTACGGGCATGCGCTACCATGACCAGCTAATTTTTTTTTTTTTTTTTTTTTGTAGAGACAAGGTGTCCATAAGGCCCAGGCAATACATCAAGTGTTTTGGGTGGAGAAGAGACCTGTGGCTGAGCCCTCTGCTCTCTGCTGCCTCTCTGTGTTGCCAGAACTGGCCTCAAAAGATCCTCCCTTGACAGTCTCCTATGTAGTCTGGGACTATATGTGTGGGCCACCATGCATGGCCCCTCTCCTGTTTTCTTCACAGCACTTAGGACTGACTGTTTTGTTTTGTTTTGTTTTGTTTTGTTTTGTTTTGAGACAGAGTCTTGCTCTGTCACCCAGGCTGGAGTGCAGTGGTGTGATCTCGGTTCACTGCAACCTCTGCCTCTCAGGTTCAACTGTTTCTCCTGCCTCAGCCTCCCAAGTAGCAGGGATTATACACGTGCGCCACCATGCCCAGCTAGTTTTTTTGTATTTTTAGTAGAGATGGGGTTTCTCCATGTTGGTCAGGCTGGTCTCGAACTCCCGACCTCAAGTGATCGCCCACCTCGGCCTCCCAAAGTGCTAAGATTACAGGCATGAGCCACCGCGCCCAGCCAGGACTGTCTGAAACAATCTGAATCATTTGCCTCTAGGAATCCTAGCACAGGCAGGGTGGTATTTGTTCTGGGAATCAAGGAATCCTCACGCAGAGGGAGGAAGCCAAGGGGCAGAGCTGCAGCACCCTGCACAAGGCACACTGCCAGGTAATGGAGCTGCAGTCAAGCCCCCACGTCCTTTGCTGTCTCCACGTACACCCTTGCCTGGTGATGAATGGAACTGGAGGCACTGGCCCTTCCAACTGGAATCTAATGCCAAGCAAACCACGTGGGTGCTGGGTCCAGCAAGAAAGCGCAGCAGCCGACAGCCCACGGACACACCCACCAGGATCCCATAGGACCATGGGCACATGGTTCCCACCCAGCAAGCCATTCCTACCCTGGGCTCATGCATGGGGTTGCCTGTCCCCTGCCATTCAGTCACTAACACATTCATTTATTCCACAGTCTAGACTGTGTATCTACCAAGGAGAGCCACAGGAGAGACAAATCTTCAAAAGGCTGCTCTGAGAAAGCTGAAGTGGTGCAACGCCTATAGTCTCAATTACTTGGGAGGCTGAGGTGGGAGGATCATTGGAGCTCAGGTGTTCAAGTCCAGCCTGGGCAACACAGCAAGACTCTGTCTCAAAAAAAAAAGAAAAAAAAAAGCCATGCTGGTGGGGGCAGTGACAGACACTAAGCAGGTTAAGTGAGCACATGGGAGTCAGACAGCACGGGAGTGTCAGGGAGGGACAGAAGGGAGGGGCATAAAGTCTGGGCTGGCCTCAGAAGTCAGGAGGCCAGGAAGGCTTCCAGAAAGGTGGCCTTTAGGAAGAACTGAATGTGCCCAGGGAGCAGGAATGTGGCTGCCTGGGGGAGAACAGTCCCAGGTGGGGGACACAGTGATGTAAAAGAAGCCAAGGCCTGGCACGTGGGTTGCCCCAGTAAGGGGACAAAGGGAGGAGAGGAGGGTGGTGAGAAACTGCAGCAGAGGACAGTTAGGGCCCTGAAGGCTTTGGATGGGCCTGGCTTCCACAGAGGGATGTGGGAAGCTTCTGGAATGTTTTAGTCAGAGAAGAGACACGGGCTGAGGTGCCATGCTGAGACCTGTACTGGAAGGCGAGGAGGGAGGGAGCCATCTGGCAGTGGCCTTGATGGGGTAGTGAGGCACGCTGGACTCCAGGTGGACTCACAGAGCCAAGGCAGGGCCAGGACTCCCAAGTGGGCACACAGCAGGGCCAGGCCCCTGCCCACCTTCCCAGTCTCAACTCACATCTCACCCCAGGCACTCTCCAGACAGAGCCTGGACAGTGCCACAGGGTCTGATGGTTCAAATCTCAGCAGCAGCATGTCCCCAACTTCCTCCCCTGTCCCCCAGTCCCCGCTGGAACTGGACAAAGCCGACCTGGGCCAGGTCCCCTGGCGAGGGCAGCCAGACCTGGGCTTTGGTCCCAGCATTGCCAAGACTATCTGTAAGAAGCCGCTCCAACCGAAGGTGCCCTTTCTGAGCAGAAAGACACTCCTCACGTGCCATGGCTCCAAAGATTCCTGTTTTCCTTCAGCTGTGTTCCAGGATCAAGACAAAGAAGGATGTCCTTACAGAAACACCCAGCTCTGGCCAGGCCTGGTGGTTCACGTCTGTAATCCCAGCAGTTCAGGGAGTCAAGGTGGGAGGATTGCTTGAGACCAGCCTGGGAAACATAGTGAGACTCCATTTTTGTTTTTTCTTTTTTTGAGACAGATCAGTGGGATGGGAAGAGCCTGTCACCCAGGCTGGAGTGCAGTGGCATCATCTTGGCTCACTGCAACCTCTACCTCCCTGGTTCAAGCAATTCTCATGGCTCAGCCTCTGGAGTAGCTGGGATTACAGGCACCCACCACTACACCTGGCCAATTTTTTGTATTTTTAGTAGAGATGGGGTTTTGACATGTTGCCCAGACTGGTCTTGAACTCCTGAGCTCAGGCAATCTGCCCGCCTCAGTTCTCCAAAGTATTCAGATTACAGACGTGAGGCACAGCACCTGGCCGAGACTCCATTTTCTACACAAAACTTAAAAATTAGTCAGGCGTGGTGGTATGTGCTTATATTTCCAACTACTCAGGAGGCCAAGATGGGAGGATAACTTGAGTCTAGGAGATCAATGCATGAAAAAAAAAAAAGGAAGGTGGAAAGAAAGAAATACCCAGCTCTTCTGAGTCCAAGTTATAGATGGGAAACCTTGGGCGTGACCTTCTGTTCTTCACAGGCAAGACAGGACAGTTTCCAGGGTCACGGTACCCAGGATGCCTCTGGCCTGATACATGCAGACTGTCCCACATAACACAGGCTTCCCTGGGCCCACTGTGTCCACGCTGTGATACATGGTCTGACCCAAAGGTCAGAGCAGGAAACCTGGCTGAGGACGGTCTCTCAACTTGCCAGCTGCCACCATCCCCCAGGTGGGAATCACAGGTAAGTCAGAGGGTCACTGGGGAAGCCTCTTCTGGTGGGGCAAGGGACAGCCCCAGGAAAATTCCAGCTGCTAGGCAACATCTTGCATGGCTCTTCCTCAGGCCCCATCAAGATAACAACAAAAATGGCCTCAATTCTGAGAAAAATGTCAGGGAAGCTGCTGGTCAGGCTCATGAGGACCCTGCATATGGCCAACCCCAGTCATTTCCACCTCCATGACGGGGTGGGTTAGCCCACATGGCCTCATCCTCACCATGTTCATGTTTACAAGACAAAGACCAGCACAGAGCAGATCTCAGGGCTGCCCTCCAGAGCCAGCAGACCGTACCCAGGACAAAGGCCAGGCACCTGCTTCCGCTCCCACCCCAATCCCACCTCTCTCCTACCATCGTCCCCTTCTTTTCCTGCTAGCTGGCCACAATGTGAAACTAAAACAGCTTATGGGAAACAAATTTGTATTCTTCTCAAAATGAAGGTATTAACAAGTAAAAAGACTGAATCAATAACCAAAAAAATCTCCTGACAAAGAAAAGCCTTAGACCTGATGGCTTCACTGGTGAATTCTACCTAACATTTAAAAAGGAGCTAACACACCAATCCTTCTCAAACTATTCTTTTTTTTTTTTGAGATGGAGTCTTGTTCTGTCACCCAGGCTGGAGTGCAGTGGCGTGATCTTGGTTCACTGCAACTTCTGCCTCCTAGGATCAAGCGATTCTCCTGCCTCAGCCTCCCAAGTAGCTGGGACTACAGGCACATGCCACCATGCCTGGCTAATATTTTGTATTTTTAGTAGAGATGGAGTTTCATCGTGTTAGCTAGGAAGGTCTCCATTTCCTGACTTTGTGATCTGCCCGCCTCAGCCTCCAAAAGTGCCGGGATTACAGGCATGAGCCACTGCGCCCAGCCTCAAACTATTCTTTAACTCACTGCCCTAATACTTAAGTCAAACAAAAAATACTGCAAGAAAGGAAACTAAAGACCAACACTCCTTATGAATGTTGATGCAAAAATCCTCAAAAAAATACTGGCAAACCGAATTAAGCAGCATATTCCATGGTATGGGATTCCATACTAGGACCAAATGTGATTTATTCCTGCAATGCAAGGTTCAATATACAAAAAGTGATAGTGTAATACACTACATTAACAGAATGAGGGACAAAAACCAGGATCAAAAATAAAATGATCATCTTAATTGATACATAAAAAATATTTTGACAGGCCAGGATTGTGCCACTGAGCAAGACTCTGTCTAGAAAAATAAAAGCATTTGACAAATTCATTACCTTTTTCACAACAAAAATACTCAACAAACTAAATAAATAAAAGCCAGAAATGGAAAACCCACAGTAACATCATACTTAGTGGCGAAAGGCTGAAATGAAAGCTTTTCCTCTAAGATAAGGAAATAGACAAGGGTGCCCTCTTACATATATTCAATATAGTATTGGATATTCTACCCAGTGCAATTAGACAAGAAAGAGAAATCAAAGGCATTTAAATAGGAAATAAAAAAGTAAAATTATCCCTAATCAGAGATGATATAAACTTATATGTAGAACCTCAAAGATTTAAAAAAAAAAAAAAAAACTACAAAAAAAAACCCCTCAGAACTAATAAACAAATTCAGAACAGTAGCAGGATACAAAATTAACACACAAAAATTAGTTGCATTTCTATATGCCAATAATGAACAATCTGGAAATTAACAAATAATCCGATTTAAAATAGCATCAAAAAGAATAAAACAGGCCAGGCACAGTGGCTCATGCCTGTAATCCCAGCACTCTGGGGGGCTGAGGCAGAAGGACTGCTTAAAGCCAGGAGAGTTTGATACCAGCCTGGGCAACAAAGTGAGATCTGTCTCTACAAAAAAAAAAAAAAAAAAAAAAAGGAATAAAATACATAAGAACTAAGGAGATATGATACTTGTACAACTATAAAACATTGCTGAAAGAAATAAAAGAAGGCATAAATAAGAGAAAACCCACGTTCATGGACTTGAAGACAATATTGTTAAGATACCAATACTAACCAAAGCAATCAACAGATACAACGCCAACACCTATCAAAATCTCAATAATGTATCTTGCATTATTTGCGAACACAAAAATCCATCCTCAAATTCATATGGAGTTTCTTTTTCTTTCTTTTTGTCTCACTCCATCATCCAGGCTGGAGTACAGTGGCAGGATCATTCACTGAAGCCTCCACCTCCTGGGCTCAAGTGATCTTCCTGCCTCAGCCTCCTGAGTAGCTATAAATGCAAGCACACGCCACCAGCTAATTTTTAAAATTTTTTGGTAGAGATGGGGGGGGGGGGTCTCACTATGATGCCCAGGCTGGTCTTGAACTCCTGGCCTCGGGTGATCCTCCTGCTTCAGCCTCCCAAAATGCTGAGATTTTAAGTGTGACACCATACCCAGTAGAATTTCAAGGAACCCCTAATAACCAAAGCAATCTTGGAATGTAGAAAAAAGTTGAGGCAGGGGAGTCTCACACTTTCTGATTTCAAAACTTACTACAAAGTTACAGTAATCAAAACAGTGTGGTGCTGGCATAAAGACAACATATAGACCAATGGAACAGAATACAGAGCCCAGGAATAAACCCTCGTACACATGAACAGATATTTCTCCAAAGAAGACAAGTGGCCAATACACACGAAAAGACATTCAATGTCACTAATGAATTAAGGAAATCCAAATCAAGATCACAATGAGATACTACTTTATACCCATTAGAATAACTATTATCCAAAAAACAGAAAATAACAAAAGTTGGCTGAGCATGGTGGCTCACATTTGTAATCCCCGGTTTAGGAAGCCAAGGTGGGTGGATCACTTGAGCTCAGGAGTTAGAGACCAGCCTGGCCAACATGGTGAGATCCTGTCTCTACCAAAAATACAAAAATTAGCCAGGTGTGGTGGCATGCACCTGTAGTTCCAGCTCCTACTCAAGAGGCTTAAGCAGGAGAATCACTTGAACCCAGGAGGTGGAGGTTGCAGCAAGCCAAGATCATACCACTGCACTCCAGCCTGGGTAACAGAGCGAGACTCTGTCTTAAAAAAAAAAAAAAAAGAAAGAAAACAAAACCAAACCAAGAAGTATCAGTGAGGATCAGGTGAAACTGGAATCTTGTGCTTTGCTGGTAGGAATATAAACGGGTACAGCCAATGAGAAAAGCAGTATAGTGGTTCCTCAAGAAACTAAACACAGAATTATCCTACGATCCAGGGATTCCATCTCTGAGTATACACCCAAAAGAAATGAAACCAGAAGCCAGGCGTGGGGGCCCATGCCTATAATCCCAGAACTTTGGAGGCCCAGGCGGGAGCATCATTTGAGTTTGGGAGGCCGAGGCAGAGTCTGAGACCAGCCTGGCCAACATAGTGAAGCACCATCTCTATTAAAAATCCCAAAAAATTAGCTGGGTGTGGTGGCGGGAAGCTGATGCAGGAGATCACTTGAACCTGGGAGACAAAGGTTGCAGTGAGCCTGGGCAACAGAGCGAGCCTCCATGTAAATGAATGAATGAATGAAAGCAGGGACGCCAATAGATACTTGCACACCCAAGTTCACAGCAGCATGGTTCACAATAGCCAAATGTGGAAGCAACACAAGTGTTTATCCTTTAGGGATGAATAAATAAAAATGTAATAGAGCCATACAATAGAATATTATTCAGCCTTCACAAGAAAGGAGGCTGGGCACAGTGGCTCACGCTTGTAATCCCAGCACTTTGGGAGGCTGAGGTGGGCAGACAGCTTGAGCCCAGGAGTTTGAGACAAGCCTAGGCAACATGGCAAAACCCCATCTCCACAAAAAACCACAAAGAATTAGTGGGGCATGGTGGAATGTGCCTCTAGTCCTAGCTTCCCAGCTACTCAGGAGGCTGAACTGGGAGGATTCCTTGAGCCCAGGAGGCAGAGGTTGCAATGAGCCGTAACTGTGACACTGTACTTCAGCCTGGGCAACAGAATAAGACTCTGTCTAAAAATACACACATTTTTAAAAGGGAAGGACATCCTGACATGGTACAACATAAATGCACCTTGAAGACACTCTGCTAAGTGAAATAAGCCAGTCACAAAAAGACAAATACTGCATGATTCCCTTAGGGACTGTATATGAGGCACCTCGAGTAGTCAAATTCATAGAGACAGCAGAATGGTGCTTGCCAGGGACTGGGGGAAGGGAAATGGGGAGTTGGTTTTACATGACAGAATTCTGGAGACGGATGGTGGTGATGACTACACAGCGACGGATGTGAATATACTGCCGCTGAATTTACGCTGAAGTGGTTAAAATGGTAAATTTCATGTTATCACAATTTTAAAATACTAATCAAGAAAACAAAGTATTTAGGCCAGGCACAGTGCCTCATGCCTGTAATCCCAGCACTTTGGGAGGCCGAGCTGGGTGGATCACCTGAGGTCAGGAGTTTGAGACCAGCCTGACCAATATGGTGAAACCCCCATCTCTACTAAAAATATAAAAATTAGCTGGGCATGGTGGCAGGCACCGTACTCCCAGCTACTTGGGAGGCTGAGACAGGAGGACTGCTTGAACCTGGAAGGGGGAGGCTGGAGTACGTCAAGATGGCACCACTGCACTCCAGCCTGGGCGACAGAGTGAGACTCTGTCTATAAACAAATAAGTAAATAAATAAAGATATGTAGTTGTTCTCTGCTTGGGGAAGTTGCTGGTGATTCCCCCACCTTACTTTCCAAAATCTTTGTAAAGTATCACAGAGAAACACAATGGGATGTAGCAGGCCCAGGCTCCATCTGGCGGACGGGGCAGAGGCATTCCTCCTCCCAAGGCTCTTCCACTCCAAAGACTATTTTCAGGAACCCTTTGTAACATGGCTTTTATTTTTATACATCAATGTTTTTCTAAAATTGAAACCAAAGGCACAGCATCAAATCAAACCAAACCACTGACCTTTTTAGGGTCATCACGTGTGCCAATCTCACCCACTTCTCATATCCTCCTGTTTTCAAGGCTCCCCTCACCCTCAAGACACAGTCCAGCAGTGGTGGCTCAGCACAGCAAGGATTATGCTGCAGGCTCTGCAGGAGGTAGGCCTGCGCCCAATTACCAGCCCTGCCACTTCTCAGCTGGTCACTCTGTGACTTCAGCAGGTGATCTCAGCTCTCCATGTGCCCACCGTTTCACCTGTAATATGGCCGCTAAGGCAGCATCTTATTGGGTTACTGGGCCACCCTGGAGCACTGAGCCTCGCCCAGCCAATCAGCTGCCTTCACCTCCTCTATACATCTGGGCTTTGCTCAGAGCCTGGCAGCGCCTCAGAGGCACCCCCTGAATGTGTCCAGAATATAGCACTTTACTATGAGAAGTCAGCCTATGCCCTTCCTGGGGTATTGCAGGGAGCAGAGCCAGGCGCTGTGACTTTCTAGAGGACACAGAACCCAAAGAGGGGCTTTTGCTGAGGCCTTGGTATACGCTCAGTGCCCCATAATAACACCCACCCCGAGGACCAGGAAGGCTCCAGTGCTGGGTAAGAAGTCACCCACCTTGATGATGACGCGCTGGTCTGACTGGTCCTCCAGAATGCTGTCCGTGGGGTAGGACTCGATCTGCTGTCTGATGGCGGAGGCGATGGCTGGCACAAACGTCAGCGGGTTCAAATCCAGATCATCACAGAGGATTTCTGAAAACATCTCAGGCGTCATCAACTTCTCTGAAATCAAGAGAGGGAAGGGATGCCAACAGATTGCACCATGCTTGGGCATGGACCAGCCTCCCCCACCCCTTCCTCTTCGAAGCCAAACATCTCCAGATGCAGGAGACACGAGCAGGGCACTGAGGGTGGCCTTCCTGGAAACTGGAAATGGGAGGAGGAAGCACATGGCTAGCAGGCCCCCAGCCCTCATTCTGCACATACCTCCTGATCCATGCCCTGGGGGTGGTCATGGCCATATACACTCCCCCCCATTCCGGGAGCTCCCTGTGGGTAGGCGCATAAGATTATCCTAACTAATGAGAAGCTCTGGGCGAGGCCAGCAAAGGCACGTGGAAGCTTGTGTGCCCATCTCTCTACTCCCCTCTATGCTGAACTGCTGGCAACATGATGGCGCAGAGGCTGGCCCAACACCAGGCCTCGGTGTAAGCAAAACACACTGTGCCAAGCCATGGCGACTTCCAGGTCTGCAACTGCAGTAGCAGCAGCAGGGCCTTAACAAGGTCACAAATGTGGAGGTCCCTACAGATCCCAAATCCTGGAAAAGTAGCTGCACCAGATGCGAGCTCACAAGGACCATCTGTGGCCAGCCAGGCCTCAGCAAGATCCTGCTCAGTTAACATTCTCTCCCTGCTTCGCCTAGATCTTACGGACAAGACGCCTTGCTGGGGTAAGCTGAAAAAGCCAAAAAAAAAAAAAAAAAAAAAAAAGAAAAGAAAAAAAATCCTTCAGAGCATTCAGCAGGATTCCAGGATTCCATCACCAAGAAGCACATCTGCCTAACAGACCACCGCCTCACTATTTCCTCCCTCCCCTAAAGACACACTGGAGACCAGCATCCTAACAGCCCGAGAGGCAGCAACAGCTCTTTCAGCAAGCGAATGTGCTTCTCTGTGGAGACTGCAGCAGGAACCTCCAGTGCACGGGGTAAACACCCTGTGAATACGCTGCCCAGAGCATTTTAAAATTAAGCTTTTTATTTTGAAGTAATTGTAGATTCATGTGCAGTTGCAAGAAACAACACAGAGAAATTCCATGCACATTGCACCCAGTTTCCTCCAATAAAGTCAAGATACAGGACATTTCCACCACCACCAGGGCCCCTCCATTGCCTTTTGATGGCCACAGACACTTCCCTCCCACTCCCAACACCCTCTCCAGCCCCTGGAAACCACTAACCATCTCCATTTCTGTAATTTTACCATTTGAAGAATGTTCTAGGCCAGGCACAGTGGCTCACACCTGTCATCCCAGCATATGAGAGGATCATTTGAGCCCAGGAGTTCGAGACCAGCCTGGGTAACATAGTAAGACCTCATCTTTACAAAAAATAATGGGCTCACGCCCGTAATCCCACCATTTTGGGAGGCCGAGGCTGGAGGATCATGAGGTTAAGAGATCGAGACCATCCTGGCCAACATGGTGAAACCCTGTCTCTACTAAAAACACAAAAATTAGCTAGGGTTCACTTTTGCAGCAAAATTATCCAGTGATTCATCCAGTTTGTCACTTATTTTTATTGCCAAGTGACATTCTGTGGTGCAAAGGGGCCACACTTTATTCACCCACTGAAGGCTATCATGTCATCTGCAAATGGAATTTTATTTCTTCCTTTCCAATCTACATTTTTTGTTTGTTTGTTTGTTTGTTTTGAGACAGTCTTGTTCTGTCGCCAGACATCAGGCTGGATGGCATGATCTCGGCTTACTGCAACCTCTGCCTCCCGGCTTCAAGCAATTCTCCTGCCTCAGCCTCCAGAGTAGCTAGGACTACAGGATCGCACCCATGCCAGCTAATTTTTATATTTTAGTAGAGACGGGGTTTCATATGTTAGCCAGGATGGTCTCGATCTCTTGACCTTGTGATCTGCCCACCTCGGCCTCCCAAAATGCTGGGGTTACAGGCATGAGCCACTGCACCTGGCTCTGCATGTCTTTTATTTCCTTTTCTCGTCTTATTGGATTAGCTAGAACTTCCGATATTACACTGAATAAGAATAGTGACAACAGACATATTTGGCTTGTTCCTGATCTCTGGCAGAAAGCATGTAACCTATCACTATTAAATGTTAGGGCCGGGCACGGTGGCTCACGCCTGTAATCCCAGCACTTTGGGAGGCCGAGGTGGGTGGATCACGTGGTCAAGAGATCGAGACCATCCTGGTCAACACGGTGAAACCCCGTCTCTACTAAAAATACAAAAAATTAGCTGGGCATGGTGGTGCGTGCCTGTAATCCCAGCTACTCAGGAGGCTGAGGCAGGAGAATTGCCTGAATCCAGGAGGCGGAGGTTGCGATGAGCCGAGATCGCGCCATTGCACTCCAGCCTGGGTAACAAGAGCGAAACTCCGTCTCAAAAAAAAAAAAAAAAGAAATAATTTTTTATATCTGAAAATTTAATTAGAGATGGGATCCTGCTATGTAGCCCAGGCTGTTCTTGAACTCCTGGCCTCAAGCAATTCTCCCACCTCAGCCTCCCAAAGACCTGGGATTACAGGTAAGTGCCACCATGCCTGGACACTTTTTAGGGTTTTTAAATTACAAATTCTATTCCCTTAATAGTTATAGGGAAACCCAAATTAGCTATTTGATATTGGATGAGTTGTAGTAATTTGTGTTTTGCAAGGAATTCATTTTGTGTAAGTTGTCAAACTTTTAAGTATAGAATTGTTTGCAGCATTCCTTTCGATATTTGTAGGGTCTGTGGTGACAACCCATTTCATTCCTGATATTGATAATTTATGTTCTTTTTATCAGCCTTGCTAGAGATTATCAGTTTTATTCATCTTTCAAAGAACCAGCTAGGTTTCATTAACTTTCTCTATTGTTTGATTTCTGTTTTCAGTGTCATTGATTTCTGCTCTTCAAATGTCCTTCCTTCTGCTTGCTTTGGCTTCATTTTTTCTTTCTCTTGGTTCTTGAGATAAGAGCTTAGATTATGGACTTGAGGAAAGCTTTTCCTGTTTTCTAACGTACGTACTACAGATAATCTGCATAGCACTATTTAGCTTTATCCCACAAATTCTGATATGCTGCATTTTCATTTTCATGTAGGTCTTTTTTTTTTTTTTTTTTTTTTTTGAGACGGAGTTTCACTCATGTTACCCAGGCTGGAGTGCAATGGCGCGATCTCGGCTCACCGCAACCTCCGCCTCCTGGGTTCAGGCAATTCTCCTGCCTCAGCCTCCTGAGTAGCTGGGATTACAGGCACGCGCCACCATGCCCAGCTAATTTTTTGTATTTTTAGTAGAGACGGGGTTTCACCATGTTGACCAGGATGGTCTCGATCTCTTGACCTCGTGATCCACCCGCCTCGGCCTCCCAAAGTGCTGGGATTACAGGCTTGAGCCACCGCGCCCGGCCCCAGGTCTGTGTATGTTTTTAAATTTCCCTATAGACTTCCTCTTTGAACCACAGAGAAGTCTGTTATTTGGCTTACAAGCATCTGAGTCAATTGCAGTTGGAGAACACACTCTGTATGGTTTCAATTCTTTTATTTGTTGAGGCTTGTTTTATGATCTACATATGGTTTATACAGTATATGTTCCACAGGCACTTGAAAAGAATGTGCATTCAGCTGTGCTGGAGTGTCCCATAAATGTGAATCGAATTCTGTTGGTTGATGGTGTTTTTGATCTTTCATCATTTTACCAATTTTCCGTCCAGTTCCATCAGTTTTTGACAGAGGAATGCCGAGGTCTCCAATATGATGGTGAATTTGTGTATTTCTCCTTTCGGTTCTATCTGTACTGTTTCACATATTTCCCAGCTCTGTTGTTTGCTACAAACATACTTAGGATTGCTCTGTCTTCTTGCTGGATTTATCTTTTTATCATTTATTTAATGTCCTTCTCTGTCTCTGGTCATTTTCTTTGAAGTCTGCCTTACTGATACTAACATTGCCACTCCTGCTTTCCTTTGATTAACGTTTCCTCTTTTTCCATCTTCTTACTTTCAACCTACTTTTTTCATTATACTTCAAATGACTTTCTTGCAGATTACTTCAAATGACTTTCTTGCAGATAACATATAGTTAGGCTTTTTTTTTTTTTTTTTTTTCTTTTGAGACAGAGTCTTGCTCTGTGGCCTAGGCTGGAGTGCAGTAGTGCAGTGCAGTGCCTCTATCTTGGCTCACTGCAACCTCAGCCACCCGGGTTCAAGCGATTCCTCTGCCTTCGCCTCCCAAGTAGCTGAGATTACAGGTGTGTGCCACCATGCCCTGCTAATTTTTTCTATTTTTAGTAGAGACAGGGTTTCACCATGATAGCCAGGATGGTCTCAATCTTTGACTTCGTGATCCGCCCGTCTCGGCCTCCCAAAGTGCTGGGATTATAGGAGTGAGCCACTGCACCCAGCCTAGTTAGGTCATTTTAAGAAAACTCCATTCCAAAAAGAAAAGAAAAAAAAAAAAAAAAAAAACTCCATTCTGCCAATCTCTCTTTTAACTGGTAGTTATTCGCATGTTAGAGCTTATGTCTGCCATTTTATTTTTGTTTTCTGGTTTGTTCTGTTTCCTTTTCCATTGTCTTTCTGTGGGTTACTTTAACATTTGCGAATTCCATTTTCGCTTATCTATGGTATTTTTGAGGGTAACTGTAGAGCATTTTTTAGTGGTTGTCTGAGTGTTACATTATATATGCGTAACTTACTAGTCTATTAGGCTTTTTTCTTTTACGAATTCAAGTGAAGATTAGAAACCCTACCAGAGTTTATATCCTTCACCCTTTCCCATTTAGAATATAATTGTCTTAAATCTTTCTATTTTTTAGATTTTATTTTTTTGAGACGGAGTTTCACTCTTGTTGCCCAGGCTTGAGTGCAGTGGTGCAATCTGAGCTCACTGCAACCTCCTCCTCCCAGGTTCAAGCAATTCTCCTGCCTCAGCCTCCCAACTAGCTGCAATTACAGGTATACGCCACTATGACCGGCTAATTTCTTGTATTTTTAGTAGAGGTGGGGTTTCACCATTTAACAAATGTTAGACAGGCCGGTCTCGAACTCCTGACCTCGTGATCAACCTGCTTTGGCCTCCCAAAGTTCTGGGATTACAGGCATGAGCCACCATGCCTGGCCTTAAATCTTTCTACATACATTTACAACCACAGCAGACACTGTTACAATTTTTGCTTCAACTGTCAAACACAATTTGTTAAACCCAAGAGGAGAGGAAAGTCTACTTTATTTGTCCACATTTTTTGCTTATGATGCTTTCCCTTCTTCCTTCCTGATGTCCCAAAGTTTCTTCTTTTATCATTTCCTTTCTTTTAGCCACTCTTTAGGGAAGCTCTGCAGGTGATAGTTTTCTTTCATCTAAGAATGTCTTAAGTCCCCTTCACTTCTGAACGCTATTTTCACTGGGTAGAGGATTCTAGATGAATAGTTCTTTTCTTTCAGTACTTAATAAATACCATGCCACGTCCTCTAGCCTCCAGTTTCTGATGAGAAATCTACCATCATTCTTACTGTTTCTTCCCTACAAGCAAGTTGTCCTTTTTCTCTGCTCTCAAGATTTTTTTCTTTGTGTTTAGTTTCCAGAAGTTTAATTATGATGTGTCTTTGCATGGATTGCTTTGGGTTAATCATGTTGGTTACTTGGCTTCTTGAATCTATCATTTGATTTTTTATTTTTAACTTAAAAAAATATTTTTTTTGAGACAGGGTCTCACTCTGTTGCCCAGGCGGGAGTGCAGTGGCTCAATCACAGCTCACTGCAGCTTCAATCTCTGGGACTCAAGCGACTCTCCCACCTCAGCCTCTCAAGTAGCTGGGACCACAGGCACACACCACCACATCCGGTGAATTTTTGTAGAAATGGGGTTTCACCGTGTCACCCAGGCTAATCTTTAACTCCTGGGCTACAGTGATCTGCCTGCCTTAGCTTCAGACGTGAGCAACTGTGCCCTGCCTCATTTAATTTTTTAGAGGCCAAAACAAGCATGTGGATATAAATCTCTTGCCTCCTATAGCCAAGTGTAGACACTCAGGGCCCTAATCACTCCTTTGCCTGTATGCCAAGGCAGATTCCAAACCTCTTCCTGAGGGGATTCCCTTGTTCCCCTTCTGGGCGCAGGTGGCATCTATGTCCACGTGTTCTGGTTAGGCAACTCATCTTTTGTGGAGGATTTTAATACTTCCCTCCCTTAATAGCAAGGCTGTTAAGGCAGGTGACACCATACTTCGCCGGTGATTCAGAGAAGCCCTACTTCAAGTCCTTTTCAGAGACGATAACCTCAAACTCCTCACAACACCTAGGAGAAGCCTGAAAAAAATCCTGATTCCTTTTTCTTTTTTTGAGCTGGAGTCTTGCTCTGTTGCCCAGGCTGGAGTATAACGGTGGGATCTCAGCTCACTGCAACCTCCGCCACCCAATTCAAGTGATTCTCCTGCCTCAGCCTCCTGAGTAGCTGGGATTACAGGCATGTGCCACCACACGTGGCTAATTTTGTATTTTTAGTAGAGATGGGGTTTCACCACGTTGGCCAAGGTGGTCTTGAACTCCTGACCTTGCGATCCACCCACCTCGGCCCCACAAAGTGCTGGGATTACAGGTGTGAGCCACCTGCCTGGCCTTTTTTTTTGGAGACAGTCCCACTCTGTCGCCCAGGCTGAAGTATAACGCTACCATCTCAGCTAATTGCAACCTCTGCCTCCTGGGTTCAAGCAATCCTTGTGCCTCAGGCTCCCAAGTTGCTGGGACTACAGGCATGCGCCACCACACCCAGCTAATTTTTATATTTTTAGTAGACATGGGGTTTCACCATGATGACCAGGCTGGTCTCAAACTCCTGGCCTCAAGCGATTCTCCCTCTTTAGCCTCCCAAAATGCTGGGATTACAATCCTGAGCTACTGTGCCTGACCAATGCTGATTCTGAAGGTGGCGTGAAGAACATACAGTTCATTCATGCTACTCAAGTAATGCTACTTCACATACATAATCCCTCTGTGATAGAGACTCTCAAGCCCACCTTTAAGATGATTTGAAATTTCAAAGCAAATCAATAGCAATTTTGGCATGGCCTTCTAATCACCAGTTAAGAATCACAGCTCTTACAAATGCCAAATACCACCCAGAGCTGAGGAAGAGTTCACAGAACAACACTATTTTGGTTCTCCACCTGTTAAGACTTTGTTCTAGCAGGGCGCAGTGGCTCACGCCTATAATCCCAGCACTGTACGAGGCCAAGACAGGCAGATCACGAGGTCAGGAGTTTCAGACCAGCCTGACCAGCATGGTAAAACTCTGTCTCTACTAAAAATACAAAAACTAGCCCGGCGTGGTGGTACGTGCCTATAATCCCAGCTACTCAGAAGACTCAGGTAGGAGAATCACTTGAACCCAGGAGGTGGAGGTTGCAGTGAGCTGAGATCGCACCACTGCACTCCAGCAGCCTGGGCAACAGAGTGAGACTCTGTCTCAAAAAAAAAAAAAAAAAAAAGACTTTGTTCTAAATTACTTTCCATGGGCATCATATTTTACATGAAGACTCCTAGGAGGAACAGCCCAGTGAAACTCACTGTGGAGTTCACTGGCAATCCTGGTTTTCCTTAATGTAACATGCCTTTTCCTGAGGGCTGTAGGAAATCTCAGATTTCAGGGCCACGTGTGATTCTACTTCTTCGGAGCCACAGGGTGCTGCTAACCTAGACCACACTGAGTGTGCAGATGATCTTCACATTTCATCCTACCTGGTTCTAAAAGAGCCATACCAGAGCCATGCCCAACTCCGAGCAATGTTCACCAAATAAAATCTGAGTTCGATTTTATACCACCCAGCTTCATTTTCCTCTTTATCCAGTTTTTCCTAACCACTCCATTTTCATTTGCTTTAGTCATTTGGGCCCAGTGTCCTTATTGTAAGCTTCCTTACATCCTTTCTGGAACAGGGCAGGGGTATAAACAAACAGGAACTTTCTGTATGTTGCCCAAAGAAAGGTAACAAGACAGGGCATGGACTGATTCAATTTGAACAACTAAGTTCCTATGCTGGGCTAGATTGTACGCCAACAGAAAAGGCAGCCAGATGCGGTGGCTCACGCCTGTAATCCCAGAACTTTGAGAGACTGAGGTGGGCAGAGCACCTGAGGTCAAGAGTTTGAGACCAGCTTAACCAACATGGTGAAACCCCATCTCTACTAAAAATAGAAAATTAGCTGGTCATGGTGGCACATGCCTGTAATCCCAGCTACTTGGAAGGCTGAGGCAGGAGAATCGCTTGAACCTGGGAGGTGGAGGCTGCAGTGAGCCAAGATCACATCATTGCATTCCAGCCTAGGCAACAAGAGCAAAACTCCTTCTGAAAAAAAAAGAAAAACGGCAATTAAAAAAAACAAGGCCCCTGACCTTAAAGAGTTGAAATGGAGAGGGTGAGACAAGAATGAACAAATAAGTATAATGTGAGCCAGCAGAGATAAGCGGGGAGCTCTGCAGAGATAACAGGCGTTGTGCAGCACTGGTGGTGGCCTGGTCCCCATGGGCTGTTCTGTCCCTGTGTTGGGGCATGACCAGTGAACTGTACCTGTCCCCATCTACACTCAACACAGCCTCCTGGAGTCTCTCACCAACGTCCTCCCTCACCCATGGCTCCTCCCACTGGCATCCCCCATTACCAGCTGGCCTGTGGGCCCTAGGGGACAAGCGCCTGGGCACATGGCTCTCAGGCCTTCTTCTCAGGGCTGGACAGAAGCCTTTGGACTCAGGCCTAGCACGCTGAGTGCCTGCAAATAACCAAAGGAAGCAGCCTAATCCTTCCAGAAAGCTCAAGGCAGCCACATATCAACAACCACTTGTACTCGCCTCCCTGAGGAAATCCCTTCTGAGAGAAAAATGCTGCAACTATGTCATCTGCTGTGGAGACATCTAGAGCAAGGGGAGTTTTCACAAACAAAGGCCAAACCTCAGCCCAACAGAATATGCCACACCATTTGAAGGCTAAAATAATCAGAGAAAGGCTGGGCACGGTGGCTCACGCCTATAATCCCAGCACTTTGGAAGACCAAGGCAGGCGGATCAAGAGGTCAGGAGTTTGACAGCAGCCTAGCCAAGATGGTGAAACCCTGTCTCTACCAAAATTACAAAAAAAATTAGCTGGGTGTGGTGGCCCATGCCTGTAGTCCTAGCTACTCAGGAGGCTGAGGCAGAAGAATTGCCGGAACCCAGGAGGCAGAGGTTGCAGTGAGCCAAGATCACGCCACTGCACTCCAGCCTGGGTGACAGAGTGAGACTGTCTCAAAAAAAAAAAAAAGTAAAATAAATAAAGATGATATTCACTGCACTTTGTCTGAACATAAAGAATATGTTAACTATAAAAAGTCTTTCAGGGCCAGGCACAGTGGCTCATGCCTGTAATCCCAGCACTTTAGGAGGCCAAGGCGGGCAGATCACAAGGTTCAGAGATTGAGTCCATCCCAGCCAACATGATGAAACACAGTCTCTACTAAAAATACAAAAATTATCTGGGCGTGGTGGCGGGCATCTGTAGTCCCAGCTACTTGGGAGGCTGAGGCAGGAGAATCGTTTCAACCCGGGAGGTGAAGGTTTCAGTAAGCCAAGATCACGCCACTACACTCCAGTCAGGAGACAGAGAAAGACTCTGTCTCAAAAAAAAAAATAAGTTATAGAGCAGCAGGTGCTAAAAAGAAAAAAAAAAAAAAAGTTCAGCAGGATACAGATACTAAGTAAAAAAAAAAAATTGGTATGCAATAAGATCTTAAAAAAAAAAAACAGTAATAATATCCGGGCATGGTGGCTCACGTCTGTTAATCCCAGCACTTTGGGAGGCCAAGGCAGGCGGATCACGAAGTCAGGAGATTGAAACCATCCTGGCCAACATGGTGAAACCCCATCTCTACTAAAAATACAAAAATTAGCTGTGTGTGGTGATGCTTGCCTGTAATCCCAGCTACTCAGGAGGCTGAGGCACAAGAATCGCTTGAACCCAGGAGGCAGAGGCTGCAGTGACCTGAGAACGCGCCACTGCACTCCAGCCTGGCAAAAGAGTGAGCCTGATTAAAAAAAAAAAAAAGTAATAAAATAAAATTTAAAAATACATTCTAACACACTTAGAAAAAGATAGAGAAACAAAGGAATGCACAATCCTCCCTCCCAGATGGGATAAGCACTCTAAACACCTGGGATGCACATCCTTCTAATTTTGCTGTCTACATTTGCACAAAGACAGCGTTCTTCAGGCTTTGGAAGGTCAGGAAAAGCCAGAAGAGATGGCATCTGACCCAGGACTTACAGAGTAGGGATGTCCAAAGAGATGACCGGTTAGGGGAGGAGAGCGGCACGGGAGCACACGGGCAGCCTCGCACAGCAGAAGCAGCGTGGCGGATAGGACCCAAGGCAGGTGTGTGCAGGGCTTGGGGGCTGAACTGGGTCTGAGTGGCAGTGTCGTCATCATCCATGCTATGCGGACCAGCCTCCTCCCATGCCAGGCCCCTTGGGCTACCCAACCTCAGTATGGGGAAAGGCGTCCGAGGCTCACATGCCCAATCCACAGCGAACAGCAGCAGAACCAGGACTGAACCCAGACCCCCAGACTCCAGAACTCCAAAACTATGCCCTGACATCCTATGTGTCAGGTTCGGAATCTGCCTGACAGGCAGCTGGCAGGAAAGGGGACTGTTCCTACATAACACACAGGGGCTGGGGCCAGCCCCAGCAGAGCCTGACTGCCTTGTACCATTCATGTTCCAGGTGAAGGCGTCTCGCAGCTTCTGCCCGTCAATCTCCATGTCCAGCCGGATGGGGACCAGCACCTCAGGCTGAGAAGCATTCTCGTGGATCACAGCAGGGTCATGGTCGTCAAAGCTGAAAGCAAAATGGCAGCAACAGTCAGCGAGGGTGTCAGGGCCCTAGGGTTGTGAGTTTTCAGCCTCCCTCTCTGCACAGCAGGCCTCTGCAAACCCATCTGGAGAACAAGGCCACTTGTCAGCTAACAGCTGAAGGAGCAGACGAGCCCAACAGGAGTCCTGGGGCCACGGTCTAATGGGGACAGGTGGGGCCATAAATGACAAGCACCAGTCTGTCTGCAGTAGGATCGACTTGGGCAGTGTTGGAACAAAACCCAGACATACTGCAAAAGTATAGTATAGATGCCTGAAATTCAGTACAACTTTCATAGAAGGCTGTGGGAAAGGAGAAGGACATTTCCAGAGGAAATATTCCAGCAAGGCCAAGGCAGCTGAATGGTGGAACTGCTGAGGATGTACCAACAGACCACAGAGCACAGATTCCCTGAGAAGCAGTGGTCGGGGATGCTGCAAAGCTAGCGGATGTTGAAGCACCCACAGTTCTCCTCTCAGGCTATGCAAACTGGCCACTGCCGTGAGGGAGTCCCAGGAGGATTCCAAGCAATGGAGTTGGGTATTTTGAGAAGATCAAGAGGAAGAGTCCGGCAGGCAGGTTGGTAAGATGGAGCTGGAGGACAGAAGAAACCTAAGGGCGTCTGGGAGCCTGGAGAGGGCTGAGAAGTGCCGCCAGGGATCTTGGGAAGCAGATGGAAGACACGGAGAGAAATAAGCTGAGGGCCAGGCATGAATGCGCTGGGAAACAGACCGGGAAAGGGACAAGGATGCTGGAGAAAAGGGGTGGCCGCTCTAATGGAAAAGGGGACAGTCAACTAGGGATGGGAAGAAGAGATGGAGGGAAGGAAGAGAAGGAAGAGGAGGAGGAAGGAGGATGGGAGGGAGAGAAGGAGGAATGACAGAAGGAAGGAAGGACGAATGATGGAAGGAAGGAAGGAGGAAAGGAATGGGGAAGAGGGAGAACGGGGCTGAGCCTCAGCAGAGGGAACTGCAGGGCAGGAGATCTGGGCATTCTGACAGCAGTGAGGGTGTTCTCAAGCCTGAGGCAGGGTGAGAGTGGGGCAGAGTGTGGTGGTGGCAGCACCAGGCCGTGAGAAACTGAGGGCAGAGAAAGGGCCCAAGGACTGCGCCCCCAGAACTCCACTTGAGAGGCCAGGGAGGTGAGGAGGACAACGGCAAGGTGACAGCAGGCAAAGCCAAGGAGACTGCAGATGACGTCCTGGAAGTCAGGGAAACAGCAGTTTGAAGAGGAGGAGTTACTGCAGCATTATGGGGAGCACAAGGTCAAAGCAGTGTTTTTCTGGGGAGGAGGGAACTGAAATCTGCTGGAGAACTAAGGTGGAATTAGTATGGAGAGTGAGCACAGCAACGCATCCGCACCAAAGGGGGAAGGTTCTCTTCTTGTCCCGGCCCATGCGGTTCCTGTTGATGGTCGTGGAGCATGGCACAGCGTCCAGGTGGTGGGAGCTGTTGGGCAGGGTGGGCACCCACTGGCTATTCCTCTTGGCCTTCTGTTCCCTGAGGAGATACAAGAAAAGTCCCCCTCTTAGTCTAGGAACCTGATCCTGCCCACCAGGCATCAACTCATGCTCAGAGGATGCCCACTGTACCTCTATCAGGCTCGAGGCTCCTGTGGGAGTTGTCTGTGCACTTGATTTTGCAGGGGCCTGCTCCCCAGGCTGTCATAAGATGCTAGAGGTACACGGGCAAGGGCGAAGGTATGGAGGGGCACCAGACACAGTACAACACGCAGGTCGGCTGCTAACCCACAACTGTGGTGTGCGGCACTATGAGCCGGGCATGGCTCCATGGAAGCACTTCCCGGATGCAGGGCAGTGGTACAAGGAGGAGGCATCCCACAGGGGTGGACAACAGAGCAGAGCCTTAGACACTGAGTCAGGGTTCACTTGGGGGAGGGGCACAGGCAGCAGCAGGGAGAGACCAAAGGGCAGTCCAGGGAGGAGGATCCCAGGGAGGGGGCTGATCATAGGTCTCACATGCTCCATAAGAAGATGACTTTACTCAGCAGGTGGCTGGGAATCCCCAGGGTTTTGAAGGAGGAGACATGATCAGGCTATGATTTTAGACATGCTAGCCATCCTGAGATACACTAGGAAAGGCCTCTGGCCTCTGAGCTTCCACAGAAGTGAGAAGATGGGCTGATAAATACCTTCCAGAGGTGACATCCAAAGTAATTTAAATAACACATGTCCCATTAAGAGTTTGATCTTTTCTCCCAAATTCCAGGTTGCTTTTACTACTAAGAAAGTATCAAAAGCATCAGGCACAGTGGCTCACACCAGTAACTCCAGCACTTTGGGAGGTCAAGGTGGGAGGATCACCTGAGATCAAGAGTTTGAAACCAGGCTACGCACGGTGGCTCACACCTGTAATCACAGCACTTTGGGAGCCCAAGGCAGGTGATCACCTGAGGTCAGAAGATCAAGATCAGCCTGGCCAACATGGTGAAACGCTGTCTCTACTAAAAATACAAAAATTAGCCACGTGGGGTGGTAGGCACCTGTAATCCCAGCTACTCAGGAGGCTGAGGCAGAGAATTGCTTGAACCAGGGAGGCAGAAGTTGCAGTGAGCCGAGATCACATCATTGCACTCCAGCCTGGGTGACAAGAGCGAAACTCCATCTCAAAAAAAAAAAAAAAAAAAAAAAAAACCAGAGTTCGATAGCAGCCTGGCCAACATGGTGAAACCTCGACTCTACCAAAAATACATAAATTAGACAGGCGTGATGGCTCACGTCTGTAATTGGCTACTCAGGGGGCTGAAGCATGAGAATCACTTGAACCCAGGAGGTGGAGGTTGCAGTGAGCCGAGATCACGACACTGCACTCTAACCTGGGCGAGAGAGCAACACCCTATCTCAGGGAAAAAAAAAGCTATTTTAAACTAAGGCTCCAGGGATGACTGAGACAAATGAGAGCATTTGGTGCCCGCTGTGCTCTGTGCGTTCCCGTTTTCCCCAGCAAGGCTGTGAGCAGGAGCAGGCAGCAACTGTGTGTCATTTCCCTGTGTGGCCCCAACACCTGCACAACCGCTTCTGCAACAACTACTCAGCAGTTCAGAGCAAGTGATGACAAACGTTTGACGATGCCCTCTAAAGAGGAACCCGGGAAGACAGCATAAAGGTCCTTCTCCTTTCCAGGGGGTGGAGGAGGGCAGAAGCAATGGCCACGACCTGCCTGGACTCTGGGCCCTTTAACTCTTTTCCCTTCTAAAGTGGGGGTCACTTACACGTCTGATGCGAAGGACGGGACTACTCGTTGATTGCTGGTAGGGAGAGGGAGTTTTGTAGTACCCAATTTGGGGAACATGGAATCAGTTTGGGCAGGGACTAAGAGAGGGGACACCAAGAAAGGGGTCCCCACTATAGCCTCTCTGGGTCATGGTTCCTAATCCTGGCCACTCAGACTCAAAGAGAGCAATTTTTTTTAAAATTTTAATTTTATAGAGATGGGGTCTCACTATATTGCTCAGGCTGGTCTCAAATTCCTGGTCTCAAGCAATCCTCCCACCTTGGCCTCCCAAAGTGCTGAGCGTACAGGTGTGAGTCACCAAACCTGACCCCAGAATGCAAAATTTTAAGTAGCACATTCCTGAGCCCTACCCAGGTGGAGTGACTTCCCACCTCTGAGGAGGGGCCCAAGAAGACGGGTTCTTTGCAGCTTCCATGGGTGATTCCCAGGCAGCCGAGCCTGTATTTGGAAACCACAGATCTCGACCATCTTTCCTCTTTTCTGATTGGATATGTTAGACCTGGGCTGAGCCCCTGCCCCTCATCCTGCCCTATCTCAGTAGCAAGTTCTCATTTCCAGGTCTTGCTACCACCTTAAGTGGGCAATGCAAGTATCACCAGACATAGTGCATGTAACATGTTCAGTCATACACAGAATCTGCAAATCTAAGTCATAAAATTCAAACTTCTAGCCGTGTATGGTGGCTCACCCCTGTAATCCCAGCACTTTGGAAGGCCGAGGCGTGCAGACAACCTGAGGTCAGGAGTTCGAGACCAGCCTGGCCAACATGGTGAAACCCATCTCTACTAAAACTACAACAAATGAGCTAGGTGTGCCATGGCAGGCATCTGTAATTCCAGCTACTTGAGAGGCCGATGCAGGGAAATGGCTTGAACCTGGGAGGCAGAGGTTGCAGTTAGCTAAGATCCCACCACTGAACTCCAGCCTGGGTGACAGAGCAAAACTCTGTCTCAAAAATAAATAAATAAATAAATAAACCTTCCTTCCATTGCAATCCCAGGACCCCTGAGAAAGGGCACTCAGCCTCTGCTTGAATTGCCCAGTGACAGGATGGGGAGGGTGCCAGTCCCCTTACCGGGCTGACTGAGTAGTGTGGAGCCAGCCAAAGCCACTTCCCTCAAACCTATGCCAGCCCCCACCCCTGGAGACTTGACCTCCAGGGTAACAGGATTCCACTCCTGCAGCTGCTCCTCACATGACGTGATCACCATGAAACTGTTTTATCGCCCCATAAAAGATTCCCAGCTGACGTGTGCAGAATTAAAGTGCCGTCCATATGTACACAATTTCCTTCTGCAACTTCCCTGGGAAGGCCAAGCCATCCTTATGTTCTTACCACATCCCTTGGGGGAAAAAGAATCTGCAAAGCACACGTCTATAACACTGGCCAGCCTGGAGGCATGCCACCTTTCTTTGGGGGAATCATAAAAAAGAAATGATTTTCCATAGCCACATCACTCTGAACAATAATCCTTTTTCTCCTTTAATGCTCCTTGGGCTTTGTGCAGAGAAATGCGTACTTTCTTGAGAGCTGAATGCACAAGGCAGATGGGTACAATCTTGGTTTCTGCACGTCTCACCCACAGGAGCCCTGTCTCGGGTCACTGCAGAATCTACTTAATTACACCATGTATGGGTCACAGCCTTGTCCATTCAAGTGGCTGACCCGTCACTTACCTAGGCTTTCCTTAAGTCTGGATACTTAAGTGACTCCATATTCTCCAGTATTACTCACAATGCTACAAAGAATCTCTGTATATATAGTGGGTTAATCTCTGTATATACAGTCAAGACCCTCCTGCCTTGACTTTCCAAAGTGCTGAGATTCATTTTGTTCTTTAAAAATGCTTCTTTGGGACAAATTCCCAAAGGTGATATTAATGGGCCAGAGAACAAAAAAGTTTGATGTCAGGATGCTTTATAAAAAGAGCACCTCCGGCAGGGCATGGTGGCTCATACCTATAATTCCAGCACTTTGGGAAGCTGAGGCGGGCGGATCATCTGAGGTCTGGAGTTCAAGACCAGCCTGGGCAACATGGTGAAACCCCATCTCTACTAAAAATACAAAAAAATTAGCCAAGCATGGTGGCTTGCGCCTGTAATCCCAGCTATTCAAGAGGCTGAGGCAGGAGAATTGCTTGAACCCAGGAGGCGGAGGTTGCAGTGAGCCAAGATCGTGCCACTGCACTCCAGCCTGGGTAACAAGAGTAAAAACTCTGTCTCAAAAAAAAAAAAACACCCCCAGCACATATGAGTGCAGCTCTATCACACCTTCCTCAGTTTCTTACATTATCAGTTTTTTGGGGTTTTTTTGTTGTTGTTGTTTTTGAGACGCAGTCTTGCTCTGTTGCCCAGGCTGGAGTGCAGTGGTGCAATCTCAGCTCACTGCAACCTCCACCTCCCGGGTTCAAGCGATTCTTCTGCCTCAGCCTCCCGAGTAGCTGAGACTGTAGGCGCGCACCAACATGCCTGGCTAATTTTTGTATTTTTAGTAGCGATGGGGTTTCACCATATTACAGGCGTGAGCTACCGCCTCCCTGCCAGTTTTTTGTTTTATGCTTGGAATTTTTATTTATTTTTTTGAGAGACAGGGTGTCATTCTGTTATCCAGGCTAGAGTAGAGTGGTGTGGGCTGGGTGCAGTGGATCACGCCTGTAATCCCAGCACTTTGGGAGGCCAAGGTGGGCGGATTGTGAGGTCAGGAGTTCAAGACCAGCCTGGCCAATATGGTGAAACCCTATCTCTACTGATAATACAAAAATTAGCCAGGCGTGGTGGCGCGTGCTTGTAGTCCCAGCTACTCAGGAGGCCGAGGCAGGAAAATAGCTTGAACTGGGAGGTGGAGGTTGCAGTGAGCTGAGATTACACCTCTGCACTCCAGCCTGGGCAACAGAGCAAGATTCCATCTCAAAAAAAAAAAAAAAAAAAAAGTAGAGTGGTGCGATCACCACCGACCGGCTAATTGTTTTAACTTTCAGTACAGACAAGGTCTCACTGTGTTGCTCAGGCTCATCTCCTAGGCAACGTAGTTAACTCCTGGGTTCAAGCGACCCTCCTGCCTTGACTTCCCAAAGTGCTGAGATTACAGGCATAAGCCATCATGCCCAGTCTTATGCTTGAAATTTTTGAAATTACGCATAAATGCAAATTCCTGCCATGTTTGCCTACTCCTTGTACTTCAAGGTGTGGACCACCTTTTACCTATTTGTTGGGGTATCCAAGTTTGTTGTATAAATTGAGATGTACAGATTCTAGATATAACATCGCAATTTTCCAATTACTTGTCTTTTTAATTATTACCGTAAATACTCTCCTAAAGGTTCTAAGTTTTGTTTGTTGTTGGTGTTGCTGCTTTGTTTGTTTCTGAGGTGGAGTTTCACTCTTGTTGCCCAGGCTAGAGCACAATGGCACGATCTCAGCTTACTGCAGCCACCACCTTCCGGGTTCAAGCGATTCTCCCGCCTCAGCCTCCCAAGTAGCTGGGATTACAGGCATATGCCACCATGCCCAGCTAATTTTGTATTTTTAATAGAGACAGGGTTTCTTCATGTTGGTCAGGCTGGTCTCAAACTCCTGACCTCAGGTGATCCGCCCACCTTGGCCTCCCAGTGCTAGGATTACAGGCGTGGGCCAGCGTGCCTGGCCAGGTTCTAAGTTTGTGGACATTCAAATCTATTATTTGTTTCCTTTGTGAGTTTATGTGAGCCACTAATTTTTCTGACAAATTATTCCCACTAATTTGTTTTTTAAGAGATGAGGTCTTGCTGTGTTGCCCCAGGCTTGTGAACTCCTGGCCTCAGGCAATGCCTCAGCCTTCCAAAGAGCTGGGATTACAAATGTGAGCCACTGTGCCCCACGAGCCTCACTTTCCAAGCACTCATAACTGTTTCCAGAATCCAGGACTTGGCTCACATTTCTTATAAATTCCAATGACACAGAAGAAGCTTATAAACCTGGCTAAGAAAATGCATAAGCACAGAGGAAACTGTTAAAAAGCGTTTCAATACAAAAATTAGTCAGGCGTGGTGGCAGGTGCCTGTAATCCCAGCTACTCGGGAGGTTGAAGCAGGAGAATTGCTTGAAGCTGGGATGTAGAGGTGGCAGTGAGCCAAGATCATGTCACTGCACTCCAGAGACTCCATCTCAAAAAAAAAAAAAAAAAAAAAAAAAGATTTCAATTCAACTTCAACCCAAGCAGTTCTTGAGTCTGAGAAAAGACCTCACAGGTGTCTCCAGAGATGCCCTGGCCAGGAACGCATTACCTGAGGTAGGTGGGGGGCTCTGTGCTGATAGACACAGCCTTGTACTTCTCATCGTTGCCGTCCAGAATCTCTTCTACTTCCGAGGCTTTTAACAGGGTCACACTGGTGGCTAGAGTCGTGTATCCGTGATCTGTAACAGAGAGACGTCACTGAGTCACTCTGCTGGTGACGGTGGCACGCAGCAGCCAGCCAAGTGGATGCAGCACATCAAGGTCCTCGCATGCGGGAGGTGGGAAAAGCAAGGTGTCAAACTTACTACTGCCGAATGCTGGCCTCTTCCAAAAGGGCAATCTGGACTGAGTGCTTTACTTCCAAGTCCTACTGGGTAGAGCCTCCAATGGGACTGATTTGGATTAATCTGCCCCAGGACCACTGGCTCAGGGGCAGAGGGACGTGCTCAGGGCAGCACCAACAACTACAATACAGCACAGCCAGCAGGGACACTCGACTCCAGAACATATTCTCTTGGTTCTCACTCAGAGGAAAAGAAAAGCCCCAGAGTAACACCCCAGTGGGAAGAGGTCTGACACCACCACAATCCACAACACGATGCGAGGTGGGGAGATGGAATGGAAGATGGAAGAATACTTTTCTTTTAAAACAAGAGCCCAGAGAGTTGGAAAGAGCTGCTTCACACCAAACACGAATTTCCATCCCCGAGCCGGTCCAGACGTGCTGCCTGGAAAGCAGGACAGATTCTAGGAGGCTAGACCCCTAGCTCTTCTGGGGATCCTCCATCAAGAATTGCTACCTGTTTGCGGGCCCAGCCTGGCTTCTCCTAGAGAAATCAGTCGCTTATGGGGAAAGTATCTCCCAAGACTTAGCCCAGGGACTTGCGGAGGGGGAAGCAAAGCTGGGGACTCACTGTTAGCAACTGATGCTCTGCTGGGGGAGGAGGGGGAACAAAAAGGAAACTGTTTTAAGCAAGTGAGTGGAAATGTCACAGCAGCAGATCAAAAAGAAGCTCTGGCTCCTGCATTAAAAGAACCACTACTTTCCCACATTGGACAAAACCACAGCAGCACCTACAGACACAAACACACAGGACAGGACAGACTAGGAAGCATTACGCCTACGAAGCATTGCGCACGCGCTCACAAACACACCCAGGTCCAAGGCAGCTCTCTACAAGGCGCCATTGCCATGTGGGAGGCAGTTTCGCCACCTGGCAAAGGGCATGCTGTGTCCATACCCCAACGTCTCCATGGGAGTGTCTCCCACGGAGCCCCCAGAGTGTATGAAGCACCCTTTCGCCCTGCACAGAGCTGCTGTGACCCAAAGCCCACTAGTTTCACTAGTGTCGGGTGGCTCAACTAGCAAGCCCCAGGCGCACGCGGGCCACCAGGAGCAGGGACATGCACATGAGCTCTAGCACACTGGCTGCCAGGATGAAGTGCTATGGGATGGATGTGCTCTGGGACGCAAGCGTGAAAGCCCCAGAGGGGAGTGGGAGCTGGGGCCACCACCCACCACTTGGGCTGCATGGAAGATGATTATGGCGACACACCCACGGCAGATGGCAGAGCATCGCAGCATTCCTAAAACGTTTTGAGACCAACATGTCTTCACAGCACCTGCTAGTGTCCTGGCCCCCGGCCCACTCACATACCCACTGGCCCTGCTGGAAATACCTGACGGTGGACCACCAATGGCTCCCTGGAGCTGCTTCCTCACCTGGAGTGCTCACAGGGCGGCCCGCCCCTGGGATGCTCCCTGCCCGACTAAGGCCAAGGCTGCAGTGAAGACACTCTGGAGTGAAAACGTTTTATCTTCATGACATAAGCGAGTGGTTTTGAAACAGGTTTACAAACCCTCGTGAAGACGCACCCTTAGTGTTAGGTTTTGTTTTTTTACCATGTGACGATGCAACTATTTTCTTCCTCTCTTCCACAGTGGCTAGTCGCCTCCAGAGTGAGGGGTATCTCTTGTACAGAGAACCTCGGAACATACGGAGGTAGTTTCCCACCTATGAGTAAAGCAAGAAGGCTCATTATGAGGGTCGCAGCGCCACAGGGAAGGGGAGGGTCCTGGCACAGACTGCATCAAGCAACAGACAGACAGGCCTCAAGGTGGCCCCCAGGCGCCAAGCTTTTGGCGGCATTAAACACATTCTGCTGATACCAAGGGTTCAAGAGCAGTACACAGCTGGCCAGCATGTGTGTGCATCCCGACAACAGAACCAAGGCCTGGCCAGATGCCTGAGAGGGAGGCCCCCAGAGCTCAGCAAGAAGCTTGTAGTGATTTTGATTCTGGACTAAGGATCTCTGGCATTTTCCAGAAATGCAAGGCCTCTGTGACCTTCTTTTATCTTAAGGACGAGACTTTGATATTTTTACAATGTAATAAACACCAAAAGGTCTTTTAATTTTAGACAGATGCCAGATAATTTCCCCCATGGCCTGTGTTGCTTTGTTTAGTAACAAAACCCAAACCAGGGACACCAAAGGAATTTTCCAAAGGGTATACAAAGCACTTATTGGCAATCACCAGACTGCTATATAAATCATCACTGACCCAAACAATGGCTTCAGTTTGCTTGTACCAAATACTGAAAGTATGACTTCCTTAAGGAAAATAAATCTAGTCCTAAAGTTTTTATGAGGGCACCCTATTGTCTCACTGACTTTTCAAGTATGTGACTTTTCAGAGTCACACTGCAGAGGATGACCAGCAGATGGGGTGCCAGGTGCTGGCTCCACCTTTAACCAGGGGTCACTTCCAGTTTTCTGGGTCTCTTTACTCATCTGCCAAATGCTCAGCAACCCTGATTTTTCACCCCATGAAGGACCACTTCTATTATTTTTCCCATTTTATCTATCCAACATAGTATATATTTTTAATTTTTAATTTTATTTTTAATTATGATTATTTTTGAGATAGGGTCTCGCTCTGTCACCCAGGCTGGAGTGCAGTGGTGCAGTCACAGCTCACTGCAGCCTTGAACTCCCCAGCTCAAGCGATCCTCCTGCTTCAGCCTCCTGAGTAGCTGGGACTATAGCTGTGCACCACCGTGACCGGCTAATTTTGTATTTTTTGTAGAGACGGGGTTTACCATGTTGCCCAGGCTGGTCTTGAACTCCTGGGCTCAAGCAATCTGCCTGCCTCAGCCTCCCAAAGTGCTGGGATTACAGGTGTGAGCCACACACCCGGCCTAATTATTAAAAAAAAAAAAAAAAAAAAAAAAAAAAAAGCATTTGTAGAGACAAGGGTCTCACTATGTTGCCCAGGCTGGTCTTAAATTCTTGGGCTCAAGTGATTCTCCTGCCTCAGCCTCCCAAAGTGCTGGGATTATAGGTGTGAGCCACCACACCCGGCCATGCTATTAAATAAAAACGTTTCTCCATTTTTCATCAGTGATGTACATAATCAACAACCAGGGCTGCTAAACACTGTGAGAGAAGAGCTGCCACAGCGAGTCACTCGCTTTCCACACAGAGAGCACAGACCCCTCTGTGTTATTTGGCTTGTGCGTCAGTATCATCCAGTATCATGGTAAATGTAGAATTTCCATTTATGTTTTTTAAAAGAAATTGACAACACTCTCCCCTCTGACTACCTTGCAGGCCCTGCAGGGCTCTGAGACTCCTAGATGCCCCGCACAGCCCCTTTGGAACTAGGAAACTGGGCTTGCCTTCCTGGCTTTCCCCTGAACCAGCCTTTGACCTCTTGGGACCTGGGTTTCCTGAATATAAAATGAAGGTGCTGGGCTTGGGTATCTGTTAGGGTCCTCGAAGCTCCATGACTCTGGCTTAGTAAATACAGCTGTCTGTTAACAGCAGAACAGTGACACATACTCATAGTAAATGCAGACGCCCTCTCAAGGCGCATGGAGGCACTAGGGATGTTGCTATGGCTGGCCCACCTCTCTGAATAGTGTCTGTTTTCCATAGGGCAGGGGCCATCCATCCACTATTGTCACTGGAGCTACTGATTTCAATAGAGCTCTGACCTTGAACCCTTGCCTAAACTCCAAAGGTCTGATGATTAAGTCAGGCCCAAGAGAACAAACTGCCTTTCCATCTGAGTCTCTTATAGGCTGGGCCTCAGGAAGACTATTCTTACTGGGAGGCCCAGGAGTGAAGGGGGCTGAAAAACAAGACTGTAATTAGCTTTCTAAAAACTAAAATGCGCTTTGGGGAAGATCCTGGAGACCATCTAGTCTAAGCATCACATTATACACATGAGAAACGTGACACCAAGGCAGAGCAGGCCTGGAATCAGGCCTCCCAAGGTTCTTCCCACTTGGCCATTTACAGCTTCTCAATTTGCTCCACCTAATAAACAAAAGCTTTCTTTTGAAGTGTCACCCACTCCGAGCCAAACTAAATACTTTTACACCCATTAGATCAGGTAAGCAACTCGCCTAGTATCACATGATGAAACTCAACACGTTTTGCATCCTGTAGTTAGGCAGGTGCCTACTGGCCAATGAGGACGATGCTGAACTGCAGCAGAAGGACAGGCACTGGCTCCATCTCCCCAGCACTGCCACCTTTGAACAGTTGCAATTTAAGTGACGTGAAAATGTTACCGCATCCTCCACTTTTTGTTCTATAAAAATTGATGGAGGCCAGGTACAATGGCTCACATCTATAATCCCAGCACTTTGGGAGGCTGAGGTGGGCAGATCACTTGAGCTCATGAGTTTAAGGCCAACCTGGGCAATATGGTAAAACCCCATCTCTACTAAAAATACAAATATTAGCCAGGCTTGGTGGTGTGTGCCTGTAGTCCCAGCTACTTGAGAGACTGAGGTGAGGGGACGGCTTGAGCCTGGGAGGTGGAGGTTGCAGAGAGCCGAGATTGCACCACTACACTCCAGCCTGAGTGATAGAGTCAGACGTTGTCCCCCTCAAAAAAAAAAAAAGGTGGAAAAATGCTAACACTGAAGTTCTGATGCTATTGACCTTAGTCTCATCCACGGGACTCAGTGTGACCATCATGAGGCTTCATTCATTCATGCTATGCTCAACTGTGAAGGCAAAAACCTGCAAGGTTTAAAAAGTATGAATGGGCTGAGTGTGAGTATGGTGGCTCACACCTGTAATTTCAGCACTTTGAGAGGCTGAGGTACAAGGATCACTTGAGCCCAGGAATTCAAGACCAGCCTGGGCAACACAACAAAACCCCATCTCTCAAAAAAAAATACAAAAAGTAGCCGGGCATGGTGACGTACACCTGTAGTCCCAGCTACCTGAGAGGCTGAGGAAGGAGGATCACTTGATCCCAGGAGGTCAAGGCTGCAGTGAGCCAAGATGGCACCACTGTACCAAGCCTGGGCAACAAAGTGAGACCTTTTTTCAATAATAAAATAAAATAAAATAAAAACTATTAATAACGCCAGGCGTAGTGGCTAACGTCTGTAATCCCAGCACATGGGGAGGATGGGGCAGGTGGATCATGAGGTCAGGAGTTCAAGAGCAGCCTGGCCAACGTGGTGAAACCCTATCTCTACTAAAAATACAAAAATTAGGCGGGCATGGTAGCAGACACCTGTAATCCCAGCTACTCAGGAGGCTGAGGCAGGGAACTGCTTGAACCTGGGAGGCGGAGGTTGCAGTGAGCCGAGATCGTGCCACTGCACTCCATCCTGGTGACAGCGCGAGAATTCGTCTCAAAAATAAATAAATAAATGACAAAAAACAAGAACCTAATATACTTGGGACAAACACTCGTTTAAGGGCCAATTGAGGGTTTTTCCAAAGCCAGTCATTCAGCTGATGCAACAAAATACTGCCACTCTATTTAAGGATTAAAAATCCTTGTTCTCTTGCCCCTGTAATAATCCAGAATCAGTTCACAGATATAAAAAGTGTCAATTGCTCCAGAATTGCTGAATCAGCTTAGGCATGGGGCCCTTACCCAAAAGCAAACATCTCCCTCCAATCTGTTTCTTACTGGTAAACAAAGGTCAAAACATCTCTACTGCCCACCTAAGATGCAACAAACACAATAGGGATGAGCCCTCACCAAGCCCGGGGGTTTCCAGCCTGCCATTTCAGGATCCCACAAGTAGCAATGGGGGGAGGGGTACACGTGAATTTTACAACATCTAAAAAGAGTCAAAGGCAGCAGTGCAGTCCCCCAGGCGTCGCAGGGGCTAACCCAACATTCCATTGAGTCTGGCTGAAAATCAACCCAGCGCGGAACCACTGGAATCTCTCGTGGCGCCATAAACCCATGGCAGCATTGCAGACGGCAGACCTCGGCGAAATGCGTAAGGAAACCCAGACCGATGAGGGGGCGGGGCCACGCCCAATAGGCCACGCCCCGCGGTCCGGAGCGCGCGCGCGCCCGCCCTCCCCGATGAATGGAGACGCGCGCTTTCGGCGCACGGGCCCGCCCCGGGGCTCCCGCGGGGCCGAGCCCGAGGAGGGCGAGGACGCGCTGCAGGCTACCTCGGAGCCGATCATGTAGAACTCGCCGTCATCCTCCAGCTGGAACTTCACGGGCTTCTGCCCGAAGGTCTTGCTCAGCGCCATCATCATCATTGCGGCGGCAGAGACGGGCGGCCGGAGCCGGTCTGCGAGGGATCCGGAGGGCTGGGGTGGGGCCTGGGCGCGGCCGGGGCGTGCCGGGCCGAGGGAAACCGAAGCCAGAAGGCGAAATGCGCAACGGGCCGGGTACCCGCGCCTCAGCCGGGTTCCTCAGCCGCCGCCACCGCAGACGAGGACCAGGCCGCCCTCAGTGCGCAGGCGCTGGCGTTGACGCTGACGCGCGCGCCGCCGCTCAAACAAAAGGCTGGGCGCGCCTCCGCGGACCCCTTAAAGGAGCCACGACTAATTTCTCTCCCTCCCAGGCTACCTCCCAAGTCGTGGTGTAGAAAGGAACGCTTCTCACGGACAAAAATAGCCACTGCTTTCCCAGTCTTACAGCCAGGACTGGAACGGAGCCCAGGGGAAAAGAAACGAAGTGAGGCTTGAAGGAGAAGGACCTAGTATCTGGAAGCCTGAGTGGTCTGGGCATGTTTGGGACCCCAGGCTCGTGCCTTAGCTTCCCACCCCTAAAACAGGCAATGCAACTGAGCAGATAGGCGGGCCCCTAGGAACAGATATCCCAGTTCCGGGCCTACGGCTGTTTCTGCAGCTGTGGAGGTGGGCAAAATGACAACAGCGGATAAGGACTGGCAATATTCAAAGGCCCAGATGGTATTTGGTTTGGCTGGTGTATCAGATGAGCATGGGAGGGAAGGGACACTTTCCACCTCCATTCCTTTCTCAGCTCTGCACTCTGCTTACCTGAGCCCTGCAGTGGGACGGGAAACCAGGCTCCGCCTCTTGGCTCCTACAGCCCGAAGCTAGTGAAACTAATGAAAGTCTCAAAGCAATCATGTATCTGATTGAATAATGCAGTGAGTAAAAAAGTGGCCCACCACTGATGATTTCATACGGTTCAGTCTATTGAATAAATTGCAGCTGTGGCTGGGCACAGTGGCTCATGCCAACTCTCCCAACTCTCCAGGAGTTTAAGACCAGACTGGACAACGCAGCAAGTCCCTGTCTCTACAAAAATTTTAAAATAAATAAGCCGGGTATGGCGTGGTGGTGTGCACCTGTAGCCACAGCTACTTGGGAGGGGGAGAGGGGAAGATCCCTTGAGCCCAGGAGTTCAAGGTTATAGTGAGCTGATTGCACCACTGCGCTCCAGCCTGGGCAACAAAGGGAGAACCTGTCTCTCTTAAAAAAAAAAAAAAAAATGCAACTATGATAAATGCTATTACAGAGACACACATGGGGTTGGAAGGTAGGACAAGGAGGCCCTGGAGATTTGGGAAGGGCAGTGACTGAAGTTGATTTCTTCTGTGGCCTCACAGTGGTGGGAAACCAAAGTACAGTCACCCCTCAGTATCCATGGGAATTGGTTCCAGGACCCCGGAAGATAACGAAGTCCACAGATCCTCAAGTCCCTTATATAAAATGGTGTCGTACTTGCATATAACCTGCATACGTTTTCCTGTATACCTTAAATCATCTATAGATTCCTTATATTACCTAATGCAGTGCAAATGCTGTATAAATAGTTGTTATACTATATTGCTTAGGGAGCAATGACGAGGAAAAAAGTCTGTACATTTTCAGTACAGAGGCAACCATCCTTTAATTAATTAATTTTTTGATATGGAGTTTTGCTCTCGTCACCCAGGCTGGAATGCAGTGCCACTATCTCGGCTCACTGTAACCTCCTCCTCCTAAGTTCAAGCAATTCTCCTGCCTCACCCTCCCAAGTAGCTGGGATTACAGGCTCCCGCCACCACACCCAGCTAATTTTTGTATTTTTCGTAGAGATGGGGTTTCACCATGTTGGCCAGGCTGGTCTCAAACTCCTGACCTCAGGTGATCCACCCACCTCGGTCTCCCAAAGAGCTGGGATTTCAGGCATGAGCCACTGCACCCAGCAGCATCTTTTTTTTTTTTTTTTTTTTTTTTTTGAGACGGAGTTTCACTCTCGTTACCCAGGCTGGAGTGCAATGGCGCAATCTCGGCTCACCGCAACCTCCGCCTCCTGGGTTCAGGCAATTCTCCTGCCTCAGCCTCCTGAGTAGCTGGGATTACAGGCATGCGCCACCATGCCCAGCTGATTTTTTGTATTTTTAGTAGAGACGGGGTTTCACCATGTTGACCAGGATGGTCTCGATCTCTTGACCTCGTGATCCACCCGCCTCGGCCTCCCAAAGTACTGGGATTACAGGCGTGAGCTACCGCGCCCGGCTTTTTAGCATCCTTTTTTTAAACATTTTTTTTCTACCCGAGGTTAGTTGAGTCTATGGATGCAGAAACCACAGCTATGTATGGAAGGCTCAGTGTGTTTCTCGATGGGCTGGGCCGTGGCAGGAGCAGATAAAATGACCACCACTCTAGAGGATGAACGGAGGGGACAAGTAGGAAGTGGCCAGCCAGTTAAGAAGCCACTGTAGCAAAATGTGATGTAATGGAGCAAAAGGAGCCCTGAGCACTGTGCCCAGCCCCAAGGGCCAGAGGGTTGGGTTGGGGGACTGTGACCCTGGCTCCCAGGATAGGGCTGGACAGAGGCCAGGCCTCCCGATCCTGGCTGAACATTCACAAAAAGAGACCAAGCAGGCAAGTAGAAAACAACTGTGTTTAATGACGATCCTCAGTTAAAAAAAAAAAAAAAAGGCTTTGTACACACTGTACACATATTTACAATGGCTTTGGAGGACAGCAGTGCTACGGTAAGGGCTTCAGGAGGATCCGGCCCGGGACAGGATTGAGGTATGTTGCAGCCTCCAGGGCCCGGGGTCTCCCACAGGAAGAATCCCCCTCCCCAGTTAACTGTGAGCTCTTTGGCCTGGATTCTGGAGAACAGATTGCCAGGATTGTCAGCCAGAAGTCAGACAGATGCAAGCACCTACCAAGAGCTGACCTCAGGAAACAGCCCTGCCCTACGGCCCAGTGGCTCAGCCAGGGCTGAAGGCCAGCACCTTGCTTCGGTGCCAGCTCCTAGCAGGAACCTCACAACAGGGATAGAGCAAGGACACTCCAGTTCCCCCAGCCCTGCCGTGGTGCTACCCTGAGGGACAGGGATAGAGACAGGGCAGCCAGGTTTTCCAGGACCTGCATAGCTGGCCCAAGACTGCCCTTCCTCTTAGGTCATGCCAAAGCCTCCCTGCCCAGTCTGAGACGGTCGCTGGCAGGTAACCACGACCTGCGTGGCCCTCCCTGCAGTTGTCATGGTGGTTGTACCCCACCCCATCCCCCCTGAGGAGACATGGGCTCAGTCCTATGCCTGATGCCTACAGCCGCAAAGATGGCCGTGGGTCTCTAGCCTGATATCCGTGGCCTGGCAGGGGTCAGCACCCCTGAGGGCATCCAAGCCATGGTCAGAGGAAAGTGTTGGCAGGCTCAGCACAGCCGAAGAAGTCAGGACCCACAAGACGGGGGAAACCTTCCAGAGCCTTCACCTTCACAGGGTCAAACTTCCAGTAGAGGCGGCCGCGCAGGAAGTAGGCGTAGCCTGAGAAGAGAACGTGGTCAAGCCTGGGCGAGTGGACACTGGGCCCTAATCCTGCCTGTCAGGCTGTGCCAGGGATAGGCACTAAGGGAGGGCTGCGTGGGCAGGCCTTGGCCACTGCTGAGTTCCTCGAGGAAGGAGAATCCAGGGCCAACCTTTCAGAACCTCTCTTCCCTCTAGGGAGCCCTTCTGCCTGCCCCAGAGTCTGGGCTGGGTTAGTACTCAGCCTGACAGGTACCCAGAGCCTCAGAGGCCCGAGTCCCACCTCTCAGTCCCATTGCCCCCACCACCCTCCACATCATACTCTCCTGTACCCGCTAGCCAGGATATTGATGGGCATCCTGGAGTCCTGGGGCTGGAGGCTGCCGTAGGATAGCTCTCCCAGCCAGTCCTGATGTGGGAGACAGAGGACAGAAGAGGGGCCCAGCAGCAGAGGGAGTACTGGACTTCGAGTCCCGGCCCTCTGTGGTTGTGGGAGACTGGGTGGGTCAGTGGTTAGGAGCAGGGACCACCAGGGTGGAAGGCCAGGTTAGGGGCCTCAGGGCCCGAGCCTCTGTTTGCTCCTCCGGAAACTGGGTTGACAACAGGTGTCACATCAGAGGGCTGTTCTAGGAACTGGATGGGACCACTAAGGAGCTTAGAGCATTGTTGGCTCTCAGTGCACAGCAGTTGATTGTTCTACTAGCTGTGGCTGAGGAACCAGGGTAAGACCTTGCCCCTCTCTGACCCTGTCTCCTTGTCTGCAACACTACCCGGCCACCGAGAGGAGGGCAGATGGCACTGGACAAAGGACCTGTAATGAAGAACCAGGCCTCCTGTTGCAGGCATGTGGGACATGAGGCTGCTGCGCCCACCTCCCACCAGCTGCCCCTCCCCCAGCGCACCGTCAGCATCCTGGAAGGCAGCGTCGATCTCAGAAGGTACACCTCGCCAGTCAGTGGCCCTGCGGGGCACAGAACTGTCTACACGCCGGGTGCTGGGGTGGAAACGCCAGTAGTCCCTGCCTCGGAAGAAGTAGATCTTGTTCTTCTCGGGACCCCAGACCAAGGCAGCATGGACCGGGGACCTCACCAGGCCCAGCTCGGTGAGGGGTGCAGGGCCCAGGACTGGCTTCTCACCGTCGTATACCCAGTACTGAGCACCTGCCGAAGAGGGAAGGCTGCAAGGACCTGCCCAGCCACCACTGCCATGCCCAGCCACGGTGGACCTGCTTGGCCACCACCACAGACTCTTCCAGCCTCAGTTTCCTCATTAGTAAAACATGCAGGCCAATAATGCCTGCTCAGCACCCCACCCACGGAGGGAAGTGGGAGGCCTGGGATAAGCTACGGCGGTGAATGCTCTGTAAATTGCACCTGGGTGAGGTTCCTCTCTGCCTGGGCTCCTGCTCCTTCCACTGGCATTTGGCTGTGACAAATGCCTGCTGACCACTCTCTGGGCCTCTGCAGGCCGGGCTGCCCTGGAACCCATGCAGCTTTCCCAGGCCGTGCCTTCATTTGTGAAGTCCCTGGCATCTGCAATGCTCTAGGCTCTCTCCTCCGCCAGTTGAAGATGGAAATCCCAGCTCTGGGATGACAGACCTGGATCAGTTTCCTGTCCTGCCTCTTCCCAGCTGCGCTCTGGGTGAGTCATTTCACTGCCTCTGAGCCCCAGAGGCCTCATCTCCAGAACCCCACCCCATGGGTAGGTTTGAGGGTTGAATGCACCAACACGTGGCCCCACCTTGCAATCCCTTCCACGCTACTCCTAGCTCAAGAGCACAGCCTCCTAGCTGTGCCTGAGGAATGAGCCACACTCTCTCCCTTGGCCCCCAGTTTTTGGGGAACCTCTCCCTGTCCACTGTATCCCTGAGGATCCATCTGTCTGTCCCTGCCCTTGGCCATGACATTCCTGGCTCTGGGAAGTCTCTCAAGCAGATCCCCAACGCCCACTCACCTTGGAAGAACCAAATGTGGCCCTGGGCATCCTCGAAGGCAGCATCCACAGGGCTGGGCAGTCCCTGCCAGTGGCGAGAGGCCAATGCCGGGTAGCCAGGCTGCAGCTGGCCCCCACGCAGTCTCCACACGAAGCCCGCTTTGAAGAAAAAGAGCTCGCCTCGGATGGTGGCAACCGCGTCAAAGGAGGCCTCACAGACATCTGGTGGGGCTTCCGGCTGTGGGGGGAGAGAGGGACACATGCTGAGGGCACATGCTACAGCCACAGTGGCCAGGAGAGGAGTGGGGGAACGGCGGACGGGGCCTTACCTCCAGCGGTGCAATCTCATTGGTGTCTATCCCAGCCTGGGGGCCCTGGGCTGGGGTCCTGGGGGAGACAGTGGGCCGGGGCTGGCCATATAGGTGTTGGATGCCCCTGCGGTCATCTGGGCTGAGACTCAGTGGGTAGCGAAAGGTGTAGAAAGCAGACATCAGGGCCTTGGCTTCTTTTGTGTGTTGCAGCCCCAGAACATGGCCAAATTCATGGGCTGCTACCTGCAGCAGGTCTGTGCCTGGAAAAGGGAGGTGGCTCAGCAACCCCCGAACCTTCTACCCAGGACAGGACACCCAGCTCCAGACCCCAGCTCAGTGACCTTGGTGAGTCCCCATTCTCTCTTTTTAATTATTTTTATTTTTTGAGATGGAGTCTCACTCTGTTGCCTAGGCTATAGGGCAGTGGTGCGTTCTCGGCTCACTGCAGCCTCCACCTCCCAGGTTCAAGTGATTTTCCTGTCTCAGCCTCCTGATTAGCTGGGACAACAAGTGTGTGCCACTGTGCCCAGCTGATTTTTTATATTTTTAGTAGAGATGGGGTTTCACCATGTTAACCAGGATGGTCTCAATCTCCTGACCTCATGATCCACCCGCCTCGGCCTCACAAAGTGCTGGGATTACAGGCGTGAGCCACCGTGTCCGGCTGGCAAGTCCCCAGTCTCTATGATCTTCTGTTGCCCCATCTGGAAAAGGGGTCCCCAGCCCATACCCTGGTCGTCCCCGACAGTCCAGGTCTCATCATAGTCGAAGTGGACGTCCCCTTCTCTGTGGGTCTTAGGGAAGAAGGCATGGGCCAGGATGCCCCCAGGCCCATCAAACGGCAGGTTGTCTCCATGCCAGTACCTACAGATGGGTGGGGGCGGGGTCAGTGGCTGCTGGCAGGTGGGGCTGTTCCTGGAGGGGTCCCAGGCTGCCCATTCACCTGGCAAAGTCGATCATGATGTCAGCACGGCCCTCATGAACCTCAGTGAAGGTGAGTGGTGTCACGTCGCTCCACACCCTTAGGGCCTCTGCCATCGTCTGCCGCACCTGCTCCTGTACCAGCTGCCATGGAAACCGGAGGATCCTGGAGGGGGATGGAGGGGCCTGGGCCTCAGGGCAGGAATAGCCCCTCATGGCTGAGGCACCAGGATGCTGGGTGGGTGTGTGAACACCAGGGACACAGGCCAGGTGTGTTCTGGGCCTCAGCTGCAGTGCACTGGTGTCCCTGGCTACACAGGCACATGTGTATGTGGTTTGCTCACACTCGGGCAGTGTCTGCATTCAGTGGAAAGAACCAGCACCAGGGGGCCCAAGGCCCCCGTCCTAGACCTGACAGTGCCACTCACTATGGGGAGACCTTGGCTCCTTAAGCCCCCATTGGTTCCCTGGCCCCCACCTAGGAAATTCGGAAGACCCCAGTCTCAGCTCCAGTGCTGTGTGACACCAACCCATTCTTCACTCCCAGGCTGGGTCCCCACCCACAGGATATGTGAGCCCCAGCTTCCCCATGACCTGCCCAGGGTCCTCCCAGGTCATCCAGTGACATGCCCACTTTTGCCTCTTCCTGCTTACCACTGTCTCCACTTGCTCTAAGCCCAAATGGTGATGGTAGAGTTGGACAATGACATGGCTGACACCCACCGCAGACTGACAGGATGGGGCTGTGTCTGCCTCATTCACCATGGATTCCCAGAGCCTGGTCCTCACAGGTCCCTAGTAATGGCTGCCTGAGTGACTGAACACCCATCCGCAGGCATGTGCTGGGACTCTTTGCATGATGACAGAGGCACTGCCCCTCTGCTGAGGGAGGGTCTCCGTGGGTGTGTGTCTGAGTTGGGGCTTCAGGGTGTTTGCCCATAGATGGCCTCCCTGGGGTTCAGCAGGCACACAGGTCTGTTAGACACGAAGATCTAGCCCTGGTCTGTGTCTCAAGCAGCAGCTATGAGGGCGGCCAGCTCACCCGCGGACACATAGGTGGCATCCTAGTGTCCTGCTCCCAGGCCCCTACCTGTAGGTGAGGTCCGTCTTCTCCCAGCGCCCGCCAGACAGCACAAACCTCTTCTGTCGGTTGCGGGCACTCAGCCTATTGGGTGGGTCAGGTACGCCGCAGCGGGGAGGCCTAAGGCTGCTGGCAGGCCGGGGGGCCTCCTGCGTGGCAGGAGCAAGTGCCAGACTACTGGACAGGGCTGCATGCCAGGGCTGTGGCCCCCTCCTCTCAGCATGGCGGTGGTGGGCATTCTAGACAGGAGAGATGACAGGAGGGTCTGGTCAGGCCTAAGGTTCGCATAGCCCACAGTTAGAGGCGTGGCCTGTCAGCACACCCACGTGCAATCCCAGCCCAGTGTGTGGCTGGGCAAATGGGGAGGGAAGGGGCCTGGGCACATGGCAGGGTCCTTTGGCATCTGGCTGGCTCTCTGGTTTCCTGGCACCTTGTTCCAAGGTATCAAGCTGTCCCCCACTCCTGGAGGGCCCTGGGCTGCCTGTCACCTACTCCAGCTACTTAAGCCAATGAGGTCTGGGGTGGGGGCACACTGGGACTGGCTATGAGCCACACACTCCAGGAATGGGCCTCAAAAAGCTTCCTCCAAGGGAGCACCAGGCGAGCTCCTCCTGCTCCCCACAGAAACGTGCTTCCAGCTCCCTTTCTTCCTGTGTCCGCTAAGTTCAAACACACTTGGGTCACCCCCCATGCTGCTGTCCCCAGTCCCCGTCATGTGAACAGGCTCCGCCCTCTCTCCTGCCCAGGATTCTCCCACCTCCTCCCCATCATGGAGCCAGCAGAGTGGCCTAAGTCGGTGTGACCTGACTGCTGTGGTGACACTGATTTGTGGACTGGACAAGGTGAGGCATATACAGCACCTAGCACAGGCCCAGCACCCGGGAGGGCACCTGGCCACTGAGGCCTGGCTTCTAGCAGAGGCAGTTTTGCTCACACCACACCAGGGCTAGGAGTACAGTGGGAGCTGGATCTGTGATCTGCCTGCCCTCTTCAAGCGGGGAGGGTGGGGACAGTTAATAACCAAGTGACCAGCCCCACCCGCCAAAGCCCCAGGACCTCAGATGATGATTCAGACCTGAGCTACATCCACCTACCCTCTGTAAGTCTCCAGGGCAGAAGTTACAGTTCTTGTGCATGAGAAAAGCAGAAGCTCAGAGAGGTTGGGAGACCCTGCAAAGTCACCCAGCAAGGGTGTGGCAAAGCCAGGCCAGGACCCTGGCAGCCCAGGCCTAAGGCTAAGGCCTGGCTCTGGACACAGCACAGAGGCCAAGTCCCCTTCCTGCACTGGAGGAGAGGGATGGAGCTGTACTGTTTGCTGAGAGGCTCAGCACCTAGCTGGGCTGGGCCACTGCAGCCTCCCCACAGCCATATTTGGGCCAGGAGCTCGGCCACTCAGGCCCTGCCTCAGCCTCAGCCTTTGGCAGCAATCCCAGACTCCAGACACCCCAGGGATCTGATCAGCATCCCAGCGCGCCCTGCCCCCAACCCCAGAGCTGGGGAGTCAAGAACACCCCACCATGAAGGGGAGCCTTCTGAACATGGAGGCTATGGAACTACGAAGGGGGTGAGGCCTGCAGCAGCTGCGCCCCCAGTTTCCGAGCTTGCTCAATGCATAGTTACCTGCCAGAGCGCAGTCTCACTGAGTCATGGGTTCTGGCTGATTCTGGCCTCATTGGTTTTTTGTTGTTGTTGTTTTGTTTTTTTGAGACAGAGTTTCGCTCTTGTTGCCCAGGCTGGAGTGCAGTGGCACCATCTCGGCTCACCGCAACCTCCACCTCCCGGCTTCAAGCGATTTTTCGGCCTCTGCCTCGGCCTCCGCCTCCCGAGTAGCTGGGATGCCTGGCTAACTTTTGTATTTTTAGTAGAGACGGGGTTTTGCCATGTTGGTCAGGCTGGTCTTGAACTCCTGACCTCAAGGGATCCACTTGTCTCGGCCTCCCAAAGTGTTGAGATTACAGCCGTGAGCCACTGCAGCCGGCCCGGGCTTACTGTTAATAAGTACTTATCACTGTTTCGGGCGACGACCTTGGCAACAGCTCCATGGACTTGCTCTTAGCCCCTGAGGGAACCTCTCACCAACTCCACCATCATCAACCCCAGTGGGCCTCAGAGGCGTTAAGCAGCTTGTTCAGAGAACAGCTGGCAGGCAGCAGACTGTGCTCACAGCCCACCCGGCTCCCTTCTACCTCTGCTCTGCTCTGCAGGGGTTAAGTCACCCTTCCCCTGGAGCAGGGACCCAGGCTGGCCTCACCTTGGTGACAGAAGAGATGGAACTCCAAATTATTCAGCACCTGCGACCTCCCGGGCCCTTTGCAGGCAGGTTCATTGTGCTTCCAGTACCCACCAGGGAGGTGGCGATGCTACATATCCAAGTTCTCCCATGGAGGACATGGGCTGACACAAGGGCCTGTCCCCCTCCTCCTGGCCACACTGCCCCCTTGACCTACAGAAGAAACAGATTCCTTTCCCCAGCCTGGCAGAGGTATGAAGACCCTCCCTGGAAAGGGCAGAGATGTACTGTCCCCTGGCAGCTCCAAACAGCCCAGAGCCCAGCCTGCCAGGTCTGTCTAAGCCCATAGCCATAAATCTCCTCTCTCCTCTGCCCTCCAGTGAGGCCTGGTACAGACAGCCATGGAGGGAGTGACATGGACATGCCTCACCCCCTCCACTGTCGCTTCCTGTCCTTCCCCCATGAGGTACCCAGTCCATGCCCAATGCCCTAGATCATAACAGTCTTAGCGTAGCAAAAAGAGCCAGCCACTGAGCTTCAGAGGGCCTCGTTCTATGCCATGGAGACTCTAGACAAGTCATCTTCCTCTCTTAGCCTCAATTTTCCTATCTGTCAAATGGGGATGGTGCTGCAGCAAAGGACTACATGACATTCTTCTGTAATGCCTGCTGCAGCATCCAGCACAGGGAAGCACCTCTTACTGGCCCTGTTCCTTGTCCCCTCCCATGCTTGGGAATCTACGCTTGCCAGTCCCTACTGCTACCATCACCCACCTGCCCTCCAGCTCCCCAGCAAAATCTCCAGGCTTTAAATGGTAGAACAAAAGTCAAAGCTAGAAGAGAGCTTTCAGGCCTAGAGAAGAAAAGTGCCTTGTGCAGGGTCTCCTGGCATATCAAGGTCTCTTCTCCATGTCCATGTCTCGTTCATTAAATTCATAGAAAGTGAGTGAGCAGGAGAGGCTAGAAACGAGGCCTCTAGCTAGTGAGGTTGTTTTTAGAGCCCATGAGCTCTTGGCCTCAGTTTCTCCATGGCTGGGATAGGACACACACTCTTTGCCTCACGCCAGATGCCCTAACTACAAGGCCTGGCATGAAGCAGCTTGCTCCTTGTGAGACAGGTGAGCTTGGTCTTCCCAGGACTCTTGGGTGAGGTGAGGTGGCAGGCATAGGCCACTCCTGGCCTCATCTACAACTCTGGGGAGTTTGAGGAACAGGCAGCTCCCCCATTTCCCAGAGGATGAGACAGAGCCCAGAGAGGTCAAGGACTTTGCCCGGGATCACACAGCAAGTCACGCAAGAGCTGGGCCTAGATCTGGGGCTCATGCCTCCCACCTCCAGAGCTTCCTCCTGTCTCCTTAGCTCTTGGCTTTTCTCCAAAACCCACTTTCCCAAGAAGCATTTCTGCTTTAATGCATTCCCTCTGTCTTGGCCAGTAGCCTCCCTTGGCCTGCCCTGTGGTGGGTTCATAGCTCACTTGGCCCCACCCTCCTCTGGCAGGCACCAAACCTCAGCCTCAGACACATTCAAGGAATTTCTCAGCTGACCCAGTGTCCTGGCAGAGCTGAGACTCAGAGTCACCCCCACCCTGGGGGTCAACTTGCAATCCCGAAAATGGGAGGCACCAGATAGAGGGGAGATAAGGGGAAACTCCAGGCTGCCAGGAAGCCATGGGGGAAAGCCAGGCTAGCTGTGCCCCTTTCTGGGTCTCAGTTTGCAGGCGGTCCAGTGGGTATAATTAATCATAGTTATGCCTTCTGATGTCAGTGGGAGGCGGGCCTTCAAGGAGGGCACTTGTCAGGCTATGGAGGAAAGTGGGAGCATCACCATGCAGGTATGTAGCATCACGCCTCTGTGAGGCTCAGCGAGGTCAAGCAACCTGCCCAACTGGCACAGCCAGTTGGCAAGCAGGGAGATCTCCCCGAAGCTTCCACCTAATCTTCCTATTCTCACACCTCTCCTGCTGGCTCCAGAAGGGATGGTAGCTTTGTCCCATCCATCGAGCTGCAGGGCTTCCATCAACCCTGAAAGCTGGGAACTGGGCTGAATAAATATTTACAGAGCTCTCCCGGCCCTGCTGAAGGCAGCCTAGCAATAAATATATCAGAGGTGACCCCAAATGCTCCCTGCATGTTTGCAGAGTGACAGACCACAGTCCAGCTCAGACCCCACCCCAGGCTGGCCCCCAGCTCCAGTGCTGACCGTGCACAAGCATCAAAGTGGCAGCTACAGGTGGCAGTGTCTCCAGCGTGCCTGGCATCACCTCATTGCTCAGCAGTGGGCACAGCAGTAGGTACCGTTGCTCCCTCCCACCCTCACCCCCATTAGAGATGGAGTGGGTGAGATTCTGAGGCACAGGAGGATTCACCCAGGGTCACATGGTTCGAACCCAGAGCTCTCCAGTTTCCAAACCTGTGGGTTCAACGGTTACCCACAGTGATTCCTGACTCTGTCCCAAGTCCTAGGGGACCAAGAGGGGCAGGGGAAGAGGCAGGACTCCAGACTGAAATGCCCCCATCCACTCTACCCAACCCATCCCATCCCTTTCTGCACCCATAGCCAGCATAGGATAAGGCTGCCCAGGGCAGAGCTGGAGTGGCTGGACAGAGGGTCCCAGCATGGCCAGGCCTCCCTCCTCACCAGACCAGTCCTGAGACTCCTGCCTGTCACCCGCTCCTGCTCCCTTCCCTGCCAGAGCTGTCTGGATGCCTCCGCTGTGGGGTGGAGCCGCCCAGACACCCAACGAGCTGTGGACCCACAGTGGCCCAGGCTGGGACTGGTGCCCAGAGGTGCCCCAGGGTAGGGGCAGCTTTTGGGACACATGCAAGCTATCAGGCACACTCCATGGCAGACTCTGCTGTCCTCTCCTACCTGGGCTTGCTTCTCTCCTAAGCACATATTTTTTCCTTTTCCTTTCCCTGCTTCTTTCTGACAGCCACCTCTCAGTCACACACACACTGCACTCATACTGTTTCATTCTCGTGTACTCCTGGCTCCAAGCCTCCCGAAGCTGCTGCCGGCAGGTGCCCGCGGGGGACATCTCCAGGCTCGGACCCCATTTCCCACAGCACAGCGCCGCCCTCCCCAGCTCTCCCTTTATCCTCCATCCATCGCGCACCTGGAGGTGTGCTAACTGCGGCCACACACCTGCAGGCTGACACCTGCCTGGGACCTGCTCGGCTTTGTTCCTGCGATGAATAGGGGCCCCTGTAACCACTCCCTCCGCTACCTCCCCAACGCATACTCCAGCACCCGTGGCTGGAGCTCGAGGGGCAGGTCCCCACGCTGGGAGCAAGCGTGAGTCCAGCGTGGAGTCCCCACCGGCCCGAGCGATGCCGGCGCCGGCTCTACTTCACACCCCTAGGGAACGGAAGCTCGCTGTCTGTCACGCCCACAGGGAACCAGAAAGCGTTTCGGGTACCGGGCGCAGGAGGCCACCCGGGGCCCCCCCTTGGGTCCGGATCCGCCGCTGGGCCCAGCCCGCGTGCCCGGCGCCCCCTCGGCGAGTGACGGGCACTCACCAGCGGCCGAGCCCGGGCCAGCAGCAGCGGCGGCTGGAGCAGCAGCAGCAGCAGCAGCAGCGACGGGAGCAGGAGGGCGCGCGAGGCCGCGCTGCGGAGCCAGGAGGCCGGAGCCATCCGCCCCGGGGCTGCTGGGCTTGCCGGGACGCGCGGAGCCACCGCCCCTTATAGCCTCCGCCCCACCCCCCCGCCCCCGGCCCGCCCCGGCCCCGCCCCCCGCCGCCTTTTGTTCTAAACTCTCCTAGCCACCCCGACCGGGGTGAGGAAGGTGGACGGGGAGGGCACAGACCGGCGGGTCGATAGCCGGAGGCAGGGTCCTGCCCCAGATCTGGCCAAGTCCCTGTCTGGTGCTGGGTGACACTGGCCAAACCCGTGCTGCTCTGGGCCTCAGTTTCTCTGATGGGTGGTGGGCGTCCAAAGCCTTAGACTTGGCTAGAGTCTGAGAGGAGTCGGGTTTCATGGGTCCCATCCCTACCCCCACCTTTGGAAAGCACATCCCACCGAGTCTCCTTGGTGGCCTGACCTCTGACCTCTGCTACAGGTGGTCCTACCCACAAGCAAGTTATCCCGCCCCTCAGAGCCTCAGCGGATTTTCTGGAAGATGACACCACAGCCCCTGTGAGGAAAGGGATATTATTTTATTTATTATTACTTTTTTTTTTTTTTTTTGAGACACTGTCTCTCTCTGTCTCCCAGGCTAGAGTGCAGTGGTGTGATCTCCACTCACTGCAACCTCCACCTCCCAGGTTCAAGAGATTCTCCTGCCTCAGCCTCCCAAGTGGCTGGGACAACAGACATACGCCATCATGCCTGGCTAATTTTTGTATTTTTAGTAGAGACACGGTTTCTCCTTGTTGCCCAGGCTGGTCTTGAACTCCTGACCTTGAGTGATCTGCCTGCCTTGGCCTCCCAAAGTGCTGGGATTACAGGTGTGAGCCACCGCGCCCAGCCAGGAAAGGGATATTAAAATGTGTCCCGGGGAAAGTGAGGCATATGGCAGGGACTGGCCAGTCCTTCAGCTTGGGGCAGACCAAAGTTTACAGATAGGGAAACCGAGGCTCCGAAAGGGAGGGGCCAGGCTTTTCCATACCAGCAGGCAAGTGGAGGGATCAGGAGGTCCTCTAGCTGGTTAGCTGGCGGGGAAGATGCTGTCAGAAGGCTGTGGGAGGTGTCTGAGTGGAGTACTGGGCCCCTAGGGTGTCCCCTGGCAGAGTTCCACAAGCCCCTGCGGACCCGAGACTTAAAGAAAGGAGGTAAGAATCAAAGGAGGGGGTGTGTCCACATTCTGGAAGGGATCCTCCAGTCTGATCCCTGATTTTTGGCGTTACCCAATCCTGCCGTACACCCTCTGAAATGATGAAGGGCCTCATCACCTCACCAGGCAATCTGCTCCATCATGGGTGGCCCTGCACAGCCAAGATCCAGGCAGTGGCTCCCGTCCTGGCAGGCAGAGCTCTGAGCTACTCTAAGGTGAGGCGGTTGTCAGGGAGCCTGAGCCATGAAAGGGAAGCAGGTGGGGAAACGCTGCACAGTTTATCCAAGAAGACTTCATAGAGACTCCTAGAGGCGAGGAGAAGTAAGACAGCAGTGATTTTTACAGCCTAGGCTGTTAGACTGCTGGCAATCTTTTCTTTCTTTCTTCTTTTTTTGAGGCAGAGTTTCACTCTTGTTACCCAGGCTGAAGTGCAATGGTGCGATCTCAGCTCACTGTAACCTCTGCCTCCTGGGTTCAAGCGGTTCTCCAGCCTCAGCCTCCCAAGTAGCTGGGATTACAGGTGCCCACAACACCACCCAGCTAATTTTTGCATTTTTAGAAGAGACGGGGTTTCTCCATGTTGGCTAAGCTGGTCTTGAACTTCCGACCTCAGGTGATCCGCCCACCTTGGCCTCCCAAAGCGCTGGGATTACAGGCGTGAGCCACGCTCCCAGCCGGCAATCTTTTTTTTTACTCATTTTTACTTATTTTTATCATTTTGAGACAAGGTCTTGCTCTGTCACTCAGGTTGGAGTGCAATACTGTGCCGTTGGCTCACTGCAACCTCCACTTTCCAGGCTCAAACGATCCTCCTGCCTTGGCCTCCCAGGCAGCTGGGACTACAGGTGTGCATCACTATTCCCTGTTAATTTTTGTATTTTTTTGTAGAGACAGGGTTTCACCATGTTGGCCAGGCTGGTTTCGATCTCCTGGACTCAAGCAATATGCCCACCTAGGCCTCTCAAAGTTCTGGGATATAGACATGAGCCACTGTTCCCTGCTAGAGTAACTCACTTTTTAAAAGTAGGCCTTTTGCCAGGTGCGGTGGCTCACGCTTGTAATCCCAGCACTTTGGGAGACTGAGGCAGGCAGATCATTTGAGGTCAGGAGTTCAAGACCAGCCTGACCAACATGGTGAAACCCCGTCTTAACTAAAAATACAAAAATTAGCTGGTCATGGTGGTGTATGCCTGTAGTCCTAGCTACTTGGGAGGCTGAGACAGGAGAATCACTTGAACCTGGGAGGCGGAGGTTGCAGTGAGTGGAGATTGATCCACGGCATTCCAGTTTGGGTGACAAAGTGAGACTCTATTAAAAAAAAAAAAGTAGGCATTTCAATGGTTGCTTGAGTCCTTTCAGCCTCATTTTCATTTGTGTAACTCACTTAAATGGTCTTGGGTGCCTCTGAGGTGCAAGGCCATGCCTTGCGGAACCTGCAGTCCATCAGCCATGGGAGCTGAAGTTAACAACTCTCTGCAGTTTAGGCCCAGGGGATCACCAAGACAAGAGAGTGTTCAGTTTGTTTGGTTTGGCAAACAGGAACCAAGTGGGCAGGGACTGCCTGAGCAAGGGAGGCTGGACCAGGTCTGGTGAGTCTGCCAGGAAAGAATGGCCCACGCTTTGTGTGCTTACCTCACTGGGAGGCCACCCTCAAGGTGGGTGGTCACCCCCCTTCAGAGAGGAGAAACTGAAGACGGGCTGGGGAAGAGCTCTATTCACAGGCTGGCTGAACAGACAGCAGTGTGTGAGCACAGGGCTGCATATGGCTTCCATGTAGAGCATGCATGGCTGGGGACAGCTGTGCACACACAGAACTGAGCATGCCAGGCAGGGCCAAACGCCCCAGCCACCGCTCCCCTTGCCCCTCAGCCTCCTCCTTCCTTACAGAAGGGCCTCCTGTCTTGTGTGGTGACTCACAACCCCACTTGTGGGTGCTTTTGGTCTTGGTGCACCCTGCCCACAATCCCGGTGCCAGGAGTCCTCTGCCAGCAAGCAAACAGTAGTGAGGGACAGTCCCTGCCCTCCGCCACCTAGGAGTAATAATACAACCGCTACAAAGTCACCCAGAAAAGTCTATGAAAACCTCAAGTTTGGCAGGGCGCGGTGGCTCACGCCTGTAATCCCAGCACTCTGGGAGGCTGAGGTGGGTGGATCACGAGGTCAGGAGTTCAAGACCAGACTGGCTAACATGGTGAAACCTCATCTCCACTTAAAATAAAAAATCAGCTAGGCATGGTGGCGGGTGCCTGTAGTCCCAGCTACTCAGGAGGCTGAGGCAGGAGAATCGCTTGAACCCGGGAGGCAGAGGTTGCAGTGAGCTGAGATGGCACCATTGCACTCCAGCCTCGGCCACAGAGCAAGACTCCGTCTCAAAAAAATTAATAAATAAAAATTAAAACCTCAAGTTCCCGAAGAGCAAGAAAGCGTTCTAAATCCGTGCTCCAGCTCACCTTCTTGGCCTGGCACCAAGGTGCTAAAATTGCAAGGCCGCAGGATTCAAACTTGTGCTAGGTTTGACGGAGCCAGGCAAACGCTGCTAGGCCTTTGGGATAGATACGCTGCTTGGATGTCTCCTAAAGGCCATCAGTGTCCAGTGCTGCACCCGCGGGGCCTGGAACTAGGTGGGGTGGGCCGGCCCGGGGGTCAGGCGGGGTTGAGGGCCGCGCGGGGGTCCTCATCTCATCCCCCGCAGGCGCTACGCAAGGCTGCCGGCGCCAGCAGCGCATTTTGGCCCGGAGAGTCGAAGACGGATTGGGACGCCCCCTCGTGGGGGTTCTGGGGATGGGTCGCTCCAGGCCTTCCCCAGGGCTGCGCTTTTCAGCTCTAGGCCACCGAGACCCCGAGGTCACGCGGTGGTCAGCAGACCCCGTCTGGTGGGAGGGGGCAGAGGGCGGAGCCCGGCCTGGAGCCTCGCGTGCCCTCCCCGGCTGGCCCTAGCCCGTCGCCTCCCCGTCTCCTCTCCCCTCCAGGGATCGCAAAACCCCCAACTCCGCTCCCTGCGCTCTGCAGTGGTCCTAACAGAAGGAACTGTCGCCCTCTTTGAGCCCTTGGTGCTTTGCGGCACTGGCCCGTGGTCCCCAGAACCCGCACAGCCTGCCAGGCGCAGGGAGGGAACAGGGTCCCATTTCCAGACGAGACAGGCGCGGAGATCCAGAGCTGCTGGAAGGGAGAGGTGCGGAGGACACCAGAAGGGCGGCAGGCTAGGGGGCAGGGCCTCCCGCGGGGGGCGTGTCCCCGAGGCCCCGCCCAGGCCCCGCCTCCTCGCGCCGGGAGTGACAATCGCTGCGGCGTTTATCCCTGCGACAGAACCGCCGCCGCCGTCTCTAGGTCGCCCGGGTCCCACCGCCGCCACCATGCCTCGGGGAAGCCGCAGCGTGGCCGCCCGGCCAGTCAGGTGTGAGGGGGCCAGGGGCCGGTGGGGAGGGCGTTAGGGTAGTGTCGGCACTCCCCCAAGGGCGTCCGCAGAGTGACCTTGGCTGCTGCTGCGCCATCTTGGCGGGGGGAGGGGAGAGAATGCAGCACCCACGTGTGACGACAGGGGTCGTCCACCTCTCCGGGGGCCGTTTCCAGGAGCTGCAGCCCCCGGCCTGGGGTCTGGCCAGGATTAACCCTGCTTCCTCCCACCCCCACAGCCGCCCCGCCGCGCCCTCTGCCCACCCGCCCGCGCACCCACCGCCCTCGGCAGCAGCCCCGGCTCCCGCCCCTTCGGGCCAGCCGGGCCTCATGGCTCAGATGGCATCCACGGCCGCAGGGGTAGCCGTGGGCTCGGCTGTTGGACATGTCATGGGCAGCGCCCTGACCGGAGCCTTGAGCGGGGGGAGCTCGGAGCCGGCCCAGCCTGCCGCCCAGCAGGTGAGCAACGGGTCCCAGAGAAGCTGAGGCAGGATTCTCTGCAGGCCATACAGGGAGCTGCCCAAGTGTCCAGTGAGGAAGGTCCAGTGTGTTCACCCTTGTCTCAGCCCGGGACTCTTTGCCCAGGAAGGACCCTCCTCCTCTGACCTTGAGTTCATTGTCACTTAAAGGCGGGCTTCCCTGCCCCTCCTTTGAGGCCAGGGTCCCTAAGCTCCCAGAGAGAAACACCAAGCAGCCCTTTAAAGATGGGAAACCCAGGTCCTGGGGGCTTAGAGACTGGAGCAAGGTCACCTCACCCTAGCAGAAGGGAGGGATGTTGGATTTCCTGAGCCCCTGTTCTCCCTACACCCAGGTCTGGACATCGTGACCGCTGGGCCCACGGGTGAAGGTCAGCCACTTCTCTGATGACCTTTCCCCAACTGGGGACCCAACCGGCCCTAAGCCAAATGCGCTGTGTGGCTAGGTCAGGGGTCATGAGGATTAATGTGGCTGAACCAGGAAGGTGCTAGAACTTGTGGGGGTGGGGCTCATACTCTGAGAGCACAGGCAGAGCACTGGGCTTTTCTAGAGCCTTCTCCTCCCTCCCCTGCCCCCGCCCAACGTGCCTGTTAGAATGCACAGAAACATGCTGTCTGTGGCCACCTCCGCTGCTGAGTCACTCAGCCTGCCTAGGACCCTTGGGACACCCAGGCTGGGGATGTAGGGAGGAGCAGGTGGTCCCCAGCTTTGAAACCCACCTCCAGGTACCAACTCCAAGCTGATCCTGCACCCTCTTGCACTGTACCCTCAGGCCCCCACCCATGCTGCCTCCCAGCCCCTGCAGATGGGGCCCTGCGCCTATGAGATCAGACAGTTCCTCGACTGTTCCACCACTCAGAGTGACCTGTCCCTGTGTGAGGGCTTCAGCGAGGTCCTGAAGCAGTGCAAGTACAACCATGGTGAGTGAGTGGACCCCGACCCAGGCGGGGTTGGGGAGAGGCAGACCCTCCTCTTGTACCTGCAGGCTGACCAGCAGCCTGTGCTGCCCTTCCCTCCGCAGGTTTGAGCTCCCTGCCCTGAAGATGTCGGTGCACTCAGGGGCCAGCCCTGCATCGACCTCTGCCCCTCATCAACAGCTAGACCACAAGACTAGATTGTATGCAGATAGCTGGGATTGCAAGTGAGGAGGAGGTTTCTCACCCCACAGTTAACCCAAGACACAAATGTGCAAGTAAAAGAATTTATTTTAGACCACATCTTGTCGTGTGCCTCTCTCAATGGCTGGTCTTCAGGGAGCTCCCTGGCTGATGAGGTGGGGTCAGGATGGATATCTCACTAAGTGTGCAATCCATCACCTTACTCAGGGCCCTGGATGGGGAGGGGGAGCCCTGTTGCCATCTGCACCGTGGGTAGCACAGGACAGATGCCCTGGACAGTCCAGAGTGGTGTGGAGAGACATTAGCAGGTAATCCCAAGTGCACCTGACTCTGAGGGTGAAATCCCAGGATGAACCCATCATCTCCCCCTTTTCAGAAATGTCTGCCACCCTTTTTTTTTTTTTTTTTGAGATGGAGTCTTGCTCTGTCGCCCAGGCTGAAGCAGCACAATCTCAGCTCACTGCAACCTCCGCCTCCTGGGTTCAAGCGATTCCCCTGCCTCAGCCTCTTGATGAGACTAGGCATGAGCCACCACGCCTGGCTAATTTAACCTCTACCCTTCTTGTCTCTGCTTCTGCATCCTATTCTCTGCACCCACAGCTTCAGGGCCCCCAGCGTCCTCACATCCTGTCTGACCTTGCCCCTCTTGCTGATGCAACTTCTCAGCATTTCCAGATTCTGCAAGAGGATCCCTGCTGGGTTGCTGTCTGTTTGCACCTGATCACACGAGACAGAGGTCATGGCTAACCCCCTTGGGTCTGAGTCCAACTTGGCTAGCTGGCAGTAGTATGCCAGGTCCCCGGGCTTGCCAGAACAGAGGAACAGGACCTTCAAACCCAGTGCGGGCCGTGCCATCACACACATGCTGCCGCATCATTGAGTTCGTCCAGCAGTTGTGCACTGAGCTCCTACTGTGTGCCAGGCCCTATGCCACATCTGTGAAGCCTGAGGACATTGCTGCCCTTCATGCACTGGCACTCCAGTGGGGTGGCAGGGACCTGTCTCAGGGTACAGTGTGCCCCATCTTGGGGCATATGTGCGTGGAGTTGGTGTGGAGGGTCTGCCCCTCATCATATGTGTCTGGCCTGCAGGTAGGGGTCCCACTCTGGGTGTCTCCCTGGGTGTCCATATCTCCTCCGTACCTGGCTCCTGGTCCCAGCTAGCAACTCCTGGGTGGCAGGGAGCTCACCTTTCTGGATCTTGAAGCAGGGCTTTGCTCATGGTGGCCACGCCGAGTGCCCATGCGCTTCCTCCGGTCATGGCCCGCAGAGGAGAGGCCTGCCAGCCTGCGCAGTTCCTCTGGAAGGCCCAAGAAGTCCTGCTGGTAGGGGCTGGGGAGAAGTTGTGCCCTCCCCCTGGGCTGTGCCCTGACACTCACCTGCCAGCTCTGGGTAGTGGTCATCCAGGTTCTCCAGTAGGGACTCATAGCGGGTGGGGGCCATGCCCTCTCCCTCTGTGGCATGTGGAGAAAGGATGAAGGACACCTGACTGGCCTGATGGTCCCTACTCTGCCTCTCTGGAACTGTTTGCTAGTCCAGGCTGGGGGCAGAGCATTGGGTGGGGATGGGTTGGGGCTAGGTCCCCAGCCAAGGTGTGAGGCTGGGCAGGGTCTTGGGTGGTCTCTGCTCTGCTACGCCCCCCTCTTACATTCTAACATAGCTGCAGGGGAGAGAGCCTTGGGCCACCTTACTGATGATGCGAACGAGGACATAGGTGGCTCGCTCCTTCAGCAGGGAGCTGCCCATGGTGGGGGCGCCTGAAGCCGCTTCCTTCAGGTCCTCCTCCAGGCTCACGAGCTTGCCGTCCTCAGCCAGGAGAGCAAGGGTCACTGGGAGGACATGGAGAGAGGCTGGGCAGGGCTGGCACCCCTGCCTGGGACCCCTCAGCCCCTCCTTCTCCCTGCCTCCTCACCATCTGGGAGCAATCCTGCTTTCTGCCTCAGGTGGGCTGTGAGGTTCACCAGTCTGCAGGAGGTGTTCACCAGCACGAAGCTGCCGGCTGTGGAGGAGTGGCAGAGGTGAGCGGGTGGGATCCCAGACTTTCCTGGAAATCTGGGTCCTCTGTCTCTCCCGTCTCTCCCTTTCCCAGAGTTGCGACTGGGCTTATGGGGCTAGGACTGCCCCAGGCACAACGGCTCCGACATCTGTGGCTTAAGCTGCCTTGGAAAGACCCCTCCATCCATCTCCCAAGTGTTGGTGTCTTGGGGCCCGCAAAGCATGAAGTGCGCGCCAGCCCCGCCTCCCCGCGGGCCCCGCCCTCCGCACCCACCGGTTCCCCTCTTCCCCTCCGCTGCTCCCGCACTGGACCGACCCGCCTCCAGCCAGAGGGACGGGGAACAGGCCACTGGCTAGAGTTTCAGGTGTCTGATGCACGCTGAAGTTTGAGGATCACGGATTGAATGGCAAACAGATTGTGCGATTTAAAACCCTGCTGCAGGGCGGTGCGGCGGGCGCTGGCCGAGAGGAGCCCTCGTGAATGAGCAGGCAAACTCAGCTCGGGTTTTCTCTGAAAGGGACTCGCTCCAGGTGCTCGCTTTGCCTCCTCACAGAGCCGCTTCCCCGACCCCCGCCATCTGCACCCCCCTTTCCCGCCAATGCCTGTCCACCCTCCCCAAGGGCGGAAGGAAGCTAGCCTCAGTGTGCTCATCCCCACCCGCCTGCCAAGACAGAGGCCCCCACTTACCCCCAAACATCACCTTGATAAACATAGCTGCAGTGGGGGAGAGCGATGTGGGGGGCTTTGATCCCCCAAATCCCGATTCCCCAACTAAGGAAAAACCTGGAGCTGAGACCTGCTCCAGCGCGGGGCTCTGGAGGGAGAAGTGGATGTGTGAGTGTGGATGGGTGGGTGGTCCCAGGGCCCGGCCCCTGCTCAGCCACCTCCGTGGTTCTGCTGCATCAGCCTAGCTCAAACCCTGCCGCTAGCTAGTCCAAGACTCCTGGCCTCTTCCCACTGCGCCCTGGGCCACAGCAGCTCCCTTAAGCTTCCAGGCTAGTCTCCATGGCACTGGGGGCGGAGACATCTAGGCAGGAAATGCCTTCCTCCCTGCATCCGTTAATGGAATACTGGGGCCAATGTGGGAGGGGTGGAAGGAGAAGCGGGGGCTGGCATTCCCTGCCTCAGGGATTGGAGCCATCGTTGGGATTGGAGCCTGGCCCCCAGGGCGGTTTCTCCAGCGGCATCTCCACCCTCTGTGTGTGGTCTCTACCCACTCAAGTTCCCTTCCCTGGCTGGTTTCCTGTCTCTCTCCACCTTCCTCCTCACTCCCAGCCATTCCCCTCTTTTCTTCTCTACTTGTTTTTTTTTTTTTTCTGTTCTTGCTAGTCAGGTTTATTGAGGTATATTTATTTTATTTCATTTCAAAAAAAAATTTTTTTTTTTTAAGGGAGAGTCTCCCTGTGTTGCCCAGGCTGGTCTCGAACTTCTGGGCTCAAGCAATTCTCCTGCCTCAGCCTCCCAAAGTGCTAGGATTGCAGGTATGAGCTACCTCCCGCCACCTGAAGTATAATTTACATACAGTACCGTAAAGTTCACTCTTTCTGGTGCTTTCAAGTTTTGCCAACTCTCATATAACCACCACCACAGTCAAGATACAGAACATTTCCATCGCCCCCAAATTCCTTTGCCCCATTCATAGTCAGCCCTAGTTGGTTCCAGGTCCATAGCAGGTCCTTGTTAGCCCTCACCACTAGCTAGTCCCTCACACCAGTTCTCACCGTCATTTCCTGTCTTTTATTTATTTATGTATGATTTTTATTTATTTTTTCAAGACAGACTCTCCACCTAGGCTAGAGTGCAGTGGCATGATCTTAGCTCACTGCAACCTCCACCTCCCGAGTTCAAGCAATTCTGCCTCAGCCTCCCCAGTAGCTGGGATTAAAGGCATGCGCCACCATGCCCAGCTCATTTTTTGTATTTTTAGTAGAGATGGGGTTTCATCATGTTGGACAGGCTGGACTGGAACTCCTGACCTCAGGTGCTGCCTGCCTCGGCCCCCAAAAGTGCTTGAATTACAGGCAGGAGCCACCGCGCCCAGCCATTTCTTGTCTTTTTTTTTTTTTTTAAAAGACTGAGGTTTCACCATGTTGGTCAGGCTGGGCTTGAACTCCTGACCTCAGGTGATCCGCCCGCCTTGGCTTCCAAAGTGCTTGGATTACAGGCGTGAGCCACCGCGCCCGGCCCATTTCTCGTCTTTTACATTTTTCTGCTTCTCCCAGTCTCTCCCCTTCTAGTTCCCCTCCTGTCTTCCTCTTCTTTCTGTCTAGGTTTCACTTCCCTTTCTTTCCCTTCATTCCCCACTCCTTCCCTCTCTCCATCTCACCCTCTCTCCTTTCTCTTTCTTTCCTTCTTTCTTCCTTTTTTCCTTCCTTCCTTTTGTAAGACCCTGTCTTTACGAAAAAAAATTTTTCGAAGAATTAGCTGGGCATGCTGGCTTACATCTGTAGTCCTAGCTACTTAGAAGCCTGAGGTGGGAGGATCACTTGAGCACAAAAGTTCAAGGCTGCAAGTGAGCTATGATCACACCACTCTACTCCACCCTGGGCAAGAGAGCAAGTCTCAAAATAAGTACATCAATTAAATGAAAACAAAAGAATTGGCCAGGCATGGTGGCATGCACCTGTAGTCCTAGCTATTTGGGAGGCTAAGGTGAGAGGTCTGCTTGAGCCCAGGAGTTCACGGCTGCAGTGAACTATGATCAAGCCGCTGCATTTCAGCCTGGGCGACAGAGTGAGACCTTGTCTCAAAGAAAAGAAAAGAAAAAAGAGAAGAAAAGAAAGGGAAGTGGAAGGAAGTGGAAGGGAGGGGAGGGGAGAGGAGAGAGGGGAAGGGACAGCAGAGAAGGGGAGAGCAGGGGAGGGGCGAGCAGGGGAGGGGAGGGGCGAAAAGTGCCATTGGAAAGATAGTTTGTGGCCAGACGGTGGCTGACATCTATAATCCCAGCAGTTAGGGACACCAAGGCAGGTGGATCCCCAGAGGTCAGAACTTTGAGACCAGCCTGACCAACATGGTGAAACCTCATCTTTACTAAAAATACAAGAAAGTTAGCTGGGCATGGTGGTGGGCACCTGTAATCCTAGGTAGTCAGGAGGCTGAGACAGGAAAATTGCTTGAACCCAGGAGGCGGAGGTTGCAGTGAGCTGAGATTGTGCCACTGTACTCTAGCCTGGGCAACAGAGCGAAACTGTCTCAAAAAAAAAAAAAGAAAAGAAAAGAAAAGATAGTTTGTTACTCAAATTTCCCCAAAAAAGGGAGTACACCAAGGTGGGCCACACAGGAAGCACCACAGTTGATGGGCAGGCAGAGGGAGAGGGAGGAACAGTGGGCGAGGGCCTCTATTGTGGTTTCCAAGGCTGGGCAGGCCAGGATTAGGACTGAATAATTAAAGTGGATTCTGGGGCACAGGCTGCCCCTAGTTGTCTGGTGCATGGCCCTGGAGAGATTAGGGCAGGTGGAGTATAAGAGCAGATTAAAGAATGGGGTTCAGGGGTTTGGGATTAGTTGACTTGCATTTGAAAAGCATGCTTTCGCTGGTCAGGTGCTGTGGGTGGTGGTTCACGCCTGTAATCTCAGCACTTTGGGAGGCCAAGACAAGCAGATCACGATGTCAGGAGATGGAGACCATCCTGGCTAACACAGTGAAACCCCATCTCTACCAAAAACACAAAAAATTAACCAGGCGTGGTGGCACGCACCTGTAGTCCCAGATACTCAGGAGGCTGAGGCAGGAGAATCGCTTGAACTCGGGAGGCAGAGGTTGCAGTGAGCCAAGATTGCGCCACTGCACTCCAGCCTGAACGACAGAATGCGACTCCTCCATTTAAAAAAAAAAACAAACCAAAAAAGCATGCTTTCAGAAGAGTTATTTACTATCATGGCTGGATGAGATGGTTCATGCTTTCATCCTAGCACTTTGGAAGGCTGAGTCTGGTGGATCATTTGACATCAGGAGATGGAGACCAGCTCAGTCAACATGGTGAAATCCCATCTCTACTAAAAATAGAAAAAGAATTAGCCAGGCATGGTGGCACGTAGGTGTAATCCCAGCTACTTGGGAGGCTGAGGCAGGAAAATTGCTTGAATTTAGGAGGCAGAGGTTGCAGTGACTGGAGACGGTGCCATTGCACGCCAGGCTGGGCGACAAGAGAGACTCTGTCTCAAAAAAAAAAAAAAAAAGAGTTATTTACTATCTATAGGGACTAGGTAACCCTGGGAGGGTGAGTCCCTCAATGGTCAACAAGGCCCCAGATTACAGAGCATTGGAATACAGAAAATAAATGACATGGTTAATCCACCCCCTGTGGCCAGCACTGAGCAAACAGCTCTCATCTTTGCATTTTCACAATCCTCAGGCCGACTGTGCTTAACTTCAAGTTCCAGATAAGAAAACCGAGGCACAGTTGGGGGAAGTAACTTGGCTGAAGTCATGCAGTTAAGAAGAGCAGGGGCTGGGATTCAAACCCAAGTTCAAAACCACCTCGGCTACTTGGAATCCTGGCAAATTAAAAAGGCTGTGACAATGTCAAGTCCCGGTGAGGATGTGAAGTCACTGTAAACTCTCTTCATCTGCCAGTGGAAGCGTAGATTGGTACTAACACATGGGGAACTCTGGCAGACCTAGTAAAGCTAAACGTATTCTTTCCTTGCCATCCGGCAGCTCCATTCCTGGGTGTCTATCCAGCACAAATGTGTGTTCAAATAGACTGAAAGACATTGACAGAGACGTTCACAGAAGTTTTATTTGTAATGGCCAAAGACTGGAGAGCATCCAAATGTCTAATGATAGGAGAATGGAGAAACTGAGTATGGTGCATTCACACAATGGATTACACACAGCGATGGCCATGAATGAAATATTGCTGCACACACATGGATCACTCTCACAATGTTCAGCAAAAGAAACAGGCACAGAAGAGGACACATCATCCATTCCACTTACAGTTGAAGTTCTAGAGCAGGCAAAAACTAATTGACGTGATAGAAGTCAAAGTGATGATTCCCTTGAGGGTGCAGATCATTATTAACTGAGAGGGCCTCAGGGGAGATGGAGATGTTCTTTTTTTTTTTTTTTTTTTTTCTTTTTTTTGAGGTGGAGTCTCGCTCTGTCACCCAAGCTGGAGTGCAGTGGTGAAATATTGGCTCACTGCAACCTCTGCCTCCTGGGTTCAAGTGATTCTCCTGACTTAGCCTCTCCAGTAGTTGGGATTACAGGCACACATCACCAGCCTCGGCTAATTTTTGTATTTTTAGTATAGATGGGGTTTCATCATGTTGGCCAGGCTCGTCTCGAACTCCTGACAGGTGATCCATCTGCCTTGGCCTCCCAAAGTGTTGGGATTACAGGTGTAAGCCACTGAGCTCAGCCGAGATGTTCTAAATCTTGATCTGGGTGGAGGTTGCAGAGGTCTGTGTGTGTGTGCCCGCACGCGCAGGGGCATACATACATATACATAAAATCACCAAGCTATACACTTAAGATTTATGTACTTTACTGTATGCTAGTTGTACCTCAATAAAAATGTAAGTTTCTACCTGCTGTAACTGCTTGTGAAGACTTCTGGGCTCCTGTTCTCAGATGGCCTTGTGGAGCCAGGACCCTGATATTTGGGAAGATAGGGCCTGGCCATTGGCCCCAGTTCTGCCCCTCCTTCCTCAGTCAATAGGCTGATTTGCATGCTCTGTTGTGGTCCAGTGGCCTTCCCAGCCCTGTACCCCAAAGCACCTGGAGCATATAGTTTTGCAGAACTTCTCCTTGCCTGCCTCCCTGCCTCTGGCCATGGCCTGCTGGTGCCTCAGCCTCCTTCTGATGGGGACCTTCATGTCAGGTGAATCCTCCCTGGGCCTCACTCACCTGGGTGTGGGGTGGGGAACCATACTGGCCCCAGAAGGCCCCTTCATGGAGGCAAATCAATGGGGATAGTAGCGCAGGTCCTGGGAGGGATATTAAGGTAGAGGGGAGACCTGGTTTCAGGCAGCTCTGCCCTTGACCTGGGGCAAATCACTTCCCTGTGTGAGCCTTGGTTTTCCCATTTGTGAACGACCAGACCACTAGAGCCCTGGACTCTGATTTTGGGGTCTCCTTCTTAGTTTTTCACAGGGGGAGCTATTGTGGGCTGCTCCCTGCCCCACAGGGCCTGAGGCAATCTAACCTCCCTGAGAAGGTCCTTGCAGCCAGTTGCCTGAGGCTGCGTTGATATGTGGGACAGCCCAGGAGGTTCCTAGGGCTGGTTAGTCTGCGTTCAGGGTTTGGAAGAGCTGGAGTGAAGGAGGTGAGGGGGGAGGTGGAGTGCAATTCTACAGAGAAACATGGGTAGGTAGCAGAGGGACCTAGAGGTTGCTAGTCCAACCCTCAGCTCTGGGCCTTTAACCGAACATGGATCTTTGGGGATGTGGCACTAATGGGGACTTGGGGGCTGCTAAATCCAAACCCCTTACTCAAAAAGGCAGGTGGAGGCCCAGAGAGGGCACCCTAAGTCACACAGAGCTAGGTCTCCTGCACCCAGTTCCCATGGTACTGGGCTATGAGCCCTTTGGGAGAATCTCCTTGGAGTCCAACCAACCCTTCATAGGGCAGGGGTGGGAGGGAAGGGGCTCAGGCTGGGCCTGAGTGGGTTTGTGTCTCTCAGCCTCCCGGCCAGTCCTGACCCAGCCAGATGCACTGCTGGTCTTCCCGGGCCAAGTGGCTCAACTCTCCTGCACGCTCAGCCCCCAGCACGTCACCATCAAGGACTACGGTGTGTCCTGGTACCAGCAGCGGGCAGGCAGTGCCCCTCGATATCTCCTCTACTACCGCTCAGAGGAGGATCACCACAGGTCTGCTGACATCCCTGACCGATTCTCGGCAGCCAAGGATGAAGCCCACAATGCCTGTGTCCTCACCATCAGCCCTGTGCAGCCTGAGGATGACGCAGATTACTACTGCTCTGTTGGCTACGGCTCTGGTCCCTAGGGGTGGGGTGTGAGATGAGTGCCTCCCGTCTGCCTCCCATTTCTGTCCCTGACCTTGGGCCCCTTTTTAACTTTCTGCGAGCCTTGCTTCCCCTCTGTAAAATGGGTTAATAACATTCAACATGTCAGCAACAGCTATTGTGAGGGCCATGAGCTCCCGGCTGAAAAAAGGGACTGTGGTGGGTCTGGGAGTCAAAGACCCACTCCTGGGGTGCGGGGGGTGCAGTGTTGGGGAGAATGGGGATTCTGGGGACTGTTGTCAAAGAGGAAGCACCTGAGACCCTTGGGGCATGGCCCAGACTCCCCCCAGCCCCCTGGGGACACTAACTGGTGGCCTGACCTTTATGTGACCTGAGGAGCTGGAAGGAGAAAAAGGAACCAGGCCTTGCCTCCCCCAGCTCTGCACAGCTGGTTGTGGTCCAAGGCTCAGGGGTCTAGGGTGGCTGCTCCCCATGGAGCTCAGGCTGTTGACTTGGGGAGCAGCAGCCACTGCCTACCCCTTGGAGTCTGTGCCCAAGGCCCAACTCCATGGCATTGATGGGGCAGGAAGGCAGGTGTGTGTGGGTAGCATGGGGGGCACTCGAGTGCCAGGGCTGAGGGTGCTGAAGGCGGGTGGGTAGATGGCTGGGGCAGAGTCCGTTTCCCCAGGGACAATGTGTTCTCCTGATGTCCTGTGACTGGGCCGAGGTCTGCGGAGGGAGGCTCTCCCACAAGCTGGGCAGCTGCACCCGAGCCGGGGATGGTTGGGGGGGAGATGGGCACGGGCGGAACATTCGGTGGAGGGGCGAGTCTTGCCATCAGCAGCAAGGACGGGGCGGAGATTTCAAGAACGCATTCCTCTTCCCTCCCGGTGCCCCAGAGAGGTGCTTCATGTGGAAGTCAGCCCTAGGATGCACACAGTTGGGGGGCTCAGGGTCCTGGGATGGTCCCGAAAACACTCTTGGGTCTTCGCCGGCTCCTCCTTCTCATCTCTTTCTGTGGGGGCGAGGAGGGCAGGCAGGCCAGGGCTACCCTTGAAGCAGGTTGAGGGAGGGGGATCCTAAAGGACCCTGGGGCCTGTGTGGAGTGACAGGGTCGACAGCTCTGGGGCTCCACTCCTATTCCCCTGAAGACCCCGACCGCCTCAGTGGCTTCTGGCTTGCACCCAGCGCAGGTGCCCGGAGTGCCGGCGGCTCCAGGTCCGCCCGCCCGTCCCGATCTGTTTCCTCCTCTGCTCTCCTGCCAACGCCTGCCCACCCGTTTCCCTCACGGCCAGCACGCGCCTCGGGGACGGCCAGAGCCACCACGCCGACCTGACAGACTCCCCTGACTCGGGTCCTCGTGTCCAGGGGCCCGGGAGGCTACGCGCAGCAACACCCGGCACGCTGGGACCACCGAGACGCCGGGACCTCCGCGCGGCCTAGAGTGGTCCCGGAAGTGCCCGCGGGCCGGGGGCGGGGCTCTGGGCGCTCGGGCGGCCGCGGGCTCCGCGTCAGCAGCTGCCGCGGAGCGAGGCCGCGTCGGCCGCGTCGGCCGCGTCGGCCGCGGGTTGGAGCAGCTCAGGTGCGGCCCCGCCCCGCCCGCCTGCGGCCCCGCCCCGGCCAGGTGAACTGCCCCGCCCTGGCCCAGGTGAGTGGCCCAGCGTCCGCCGGTGTGACCCGAGTCCGCCTGACCACCTGTCCCTCCGGTGGCTCTGGGTGTGCGTGTCCCCAGTTGCGGGGAAACCTGTAGGGGCGCCACGTCGCCGCCTGGGCAGCGTGTGCGGGTCCGTGGCCACTCTTGGCCCCCAGCCAGGAAACCCTGACAGCACTAAGGGTTTGCCCGGTGCCCAGGCCCTGGGGACTCTCTAGAGGATGGGATGACAGATGCTGGAGGACCCCGGGAAGGCCCGGAGAGAGGTGGGAAGCATGGAGTTCCAGATCTTTGCATTTTCGGTCCAAAAACACTTAACATGTTGTGGGGGACAGATAAAGGATTGCCAACTTTTTATCCTGAGTGGAGACTTCAGCGTGTAAGGGCCACATAGTGGGAATGGAAAGCCTCTACGGAGGGAAGCTTGGGAACACCAGGATTTAACAGGTGGGTGGAGGAAGAGTTGCAATCCAAGGATACCAAGAAAGAGAACTTATTTGGAAGGCATGAACATTGGGAAGAAAGCGAGGGTGGGGATGGGGTTGAGGGGTAGCCCAAAGCTTTCATGCACCCAGGTAGGCAGTGTGGGCGGGTGAAGGGATATTGTCACATCTTCGTTTTTTAAGAGAAAGCCAGAAACCTACTGAGTTTTCAGTACTGGCAACTAAGGAAAATGAACAGGAAAAGCCAAACTCTTCGAGAGCCAAACGTAACATAGCAGGATCTCCAGGCTGCCAATTTGCAACCTCGGAAATGAAGGGTTTTGAGAAGGAGGTATTGGAGAGCAGTGCCAGATGGGGTGGGAAGGTGAGGACTGGGAAGAGAGGGACTTGGCAGTAAGGAAGTCATCAGATGCCAGAGCTGAGGTCGCAGCTGAAATCGGAAACTTGAAATTTGTCGTGGTGCCATACATAGTTGTATGATTGTTCTTGGCAACATTGAACAGCTTAGGGGGAATTGGCAGAGAAGGCTGGGACTTAGCGGCTGTGGTTGCTGCGGACCAGGAGGTGAGGAGCATGGCGCTGCAGCGTGAGAGTTGAAGTGATGCGCATGGTTAGACTTACTATACATAGGGAGGGTCTAAGCTGGATGGAGAGAGGGTGAAACTGGAAGAGGAGAGCTGGAGTAAAAATGGGGGCTTGGATTTCATGAGGGCAAAAGCACAAATTGAGTGAGAGAGCTGGAAGGGTTGGAGATTATGGATTGCTGAGGAGGAGGGGGAGGGGGAGGAGTTGATCAAAGAGTGTTTGAAATACTTTAGGGCTGGACGAGGGGGCTCATGCCTATAATATCAGCACTTTGGGAGGCTGAGATGGGTGGATCGGATGAGCTCAGGAATTCGATACCAGCCTGGGCAACATTTCGAAACCCCATCTCTACAAAAAATACAAAGATTAGCCAGGTTTGGTGGTACATGCCTGTAGTCCCACCTTCTTAAGAGGCTGAGATAGGAGAATCACTTGAGCCTGGGGAGCCAGAGATTGCAGTGAGCTGTAATCACACCCCTGCCCTCCATCCTGGAAAAAGAAAATACTTTAGTCCAGTGCTTTTTTCATAGCCAGTCTTTCTATTGGCTGAAAAATCAATTAAAAAAATTATTCCTAGTCCGGGTGCCGTGGCTCACGCCTGTAATCCCAGCACTTTGGGAGGCTCAGGTAGGCAAATTACTTTAGGTCAGGAGTTAGAGACCAGCTTGGCCAACATGGTGAAACCCCATCTCTACTAAAAATACAGAAATTAGCCAGGCATTGTAGCGGGCGCTTTTCAGGAGGCTGAGGCAGGAGAATCACTTGAACCCAGGAGGCGGAGGTTGTACTCCAGCCTGGATGACAAGAGTGAAACTTCATCTCAGAAAAAAAAAAAAAAAATCATTTCTGCTGGGCATGGTGGCTCATGCCTGTAATCCAGCACTTTGGGAGGTGGAGATGGGAGGACTGCTTGAGCCCAGGAGTTCAAGACCAGCCTGGACAACATAATATTATCTCATCTCTACAGAAAAATTAAAAAACTAACCCAGTATGGTGAGATGCCCCTGTAGTCCCAGCTTCTTGAGAGGCTGAGGTGGGAGGATCAGTTGAGCCGGGGAGGTCAAGGCTGTGTGAACTGTGATTCCACTTCTGCACTCCAGCCTGGGTGACAGAGTGAGACCCTGTCTTTAAAAAAAAAAAATTTTTTTTTCCAAGTAGAAATGAGTTCTGTTATGACTATTCTGATTAATTTGGTTTTTCTTTTTTCTTTCTTTCTTTCTTTTTTTTTTTTTTTTGAGGCATTTACTAGATTCAGTATAAAAATAAAAGTACTGGGCTGGGCGCCCAGTACTGTTATCACCGGGCTGGGCGTGGTGGCTCACGCCTGTAATCCCCAAACTTTAGGAGGCCAAGGCAGGCGGATCACACGGTCAAGAGATAGAGACCATCCTGGCCAACACAGTGAAACCCCATCTCTACTAAAAATACAAAAATTATTTGGGCATGGTGGCACACACCTGTGATTGCAGCTACTTGGGAATCTGAAGCAGGAGTGTCACCTGAACCCGGGAGGCAGAGGTTGCAGTGAGCCAAGATCACGCCACTGCACTGCAGCCTGGCGACAGAGTGAGATTCTGTCTTTAAAAAAAAAAAAAAATGATAACAGTACCTTTGTATAGAGTTCTGAGGATTAAATGAGATGCCATGAAGGACCTATTAGTGCCTAGCACATACTAGGTGCCCAGTGAATATGCACTATTGCTTTCATGATTGTGTCACCTGAGGGCTTTGCCTTTACCTAGCACAGAAGTTTCTGAATAGGGCTCTGCGGGGCTTCCTCAGGGGCCACAGCTGGGGGGAGGGGTGCTGAGTGGGTAGTTCTAGCTTCCTTCCTTGTCCCTGCTAAAGCACCCTCCTTCGACTGCAGCAGCTCTGCTTTTGTCTGTTTTATTTATTTATATCTCCTGGTGGTCCCCAACCTTTTTGGCATCAGGGACCAGTTTTGCAGAAGACGGTTTTTCCATAAATAGGTAGGGGATGTGGGGGATGGTTTTGAGATGAAACCGTTCCACCTCAGATCATCAGGCATTAGATTCTAATAAGGAATGCACAACCTAGATCCCTCGCATGCACAGTTTACAATAGGGTTTGAGTTCCTCTGAGAATCTAATGCCACTGCTGATCTGACAGTAGGCAGAGCTCGGGCTATAATGCTCACAAACCTACTGCTTGACCTCCTGCTATGCAGCCCGGTCCCTACCAGGCCACAGACTGGTGCTGGTCCCCTGCCCCGGTAGTTGGGGATCCCTGTCCTAGACAGTTGACTTATTTGAATAAAATATTCTTTGACCAAAACAGTTGACAGTTCTGGCACAAAAACAAATGGCATTTCCTCCATTTGATCATTTATTCAACAGCTGTGTACACTGGGATTGTGCTTTTGTGGCTGGAGATTCTGAAATGAAGGAGTGTAGTATTTGCCCTTAGGGAATTTTCAAGCTAACGGGAGGCGGGGGGGGGGGGGGGCTCGGTGGGGTGAAGAACCCCAGGGTGCAGAGAAAAGGGAACATTTGGACGAGTCCTGAAGGATGAGCAAGTGGCAGTCTGAGAATGGCAGAGGACCTGTTAGGACCAGACAACAACAGTGCAAATTAGTCACCAAGCTGGAAAATTAGAAGTATTGGGGGGACCAGCCTGGGCAATACAGTGAGAACTCATTTCTACAAAAAGAACAACAAAAAAAGAAAATTTAAAAAATTAGCAGAGCGTGGTGGCACACACCTGTAGTCCTAGCTGCTCAGCAGGCTGAGGTGGGAGGATCACTGGAGCCTAGGAGGCAGAGGTTGCAGTGAGCCAAGATCACACCACTACACTCCAGCCTAGGCAACAGGTTAAGAGGCTATCTCAAAAAAAAAAAAAAAAAAAAAAAAAAGAAGTGTATGGAAAGACAGGCAGGAAGTGGATTGGAAGGACCAGGTGTGAAGGAGTTGGGCTGCCACAAGATCCTAAGAAGGGAACCACCATAATCAGGCTTGTGTTTTGAATATTTGACTCTAGCGTTAGTGTAGGACATGCATCAGAGGGAGAAGTGGAAGCTGGGGGTCAGCAGCTAGTTTGGAGGCCAGCACTGAAAAGATCCCAGGAGGTAGCACTGAAGTCTGAGCTGCAGAGTGACAGTGAGGACTGAGAGGCAGAGATGCCGTCCGTGCAACCTCAGGAAGTACATAGGATGGGACCAGTCGGGTGAGAATAAGAGTGGCCATGCTGACTCCGAGGCTGGGGCACCTGGCTGGAGGGAGTGCGGCTGACCTAGTGTAGAAGGAAGAGCTCTTTTTCTCTTTCCCAGCAAAACCTAACCCCCGATGTCACCCAGTAGCTAGAGTTTTGCTCCTTTTCTGCAGTCTACTTCCTGGTTTTTGTTGTTGTTTGAGACAGTCTTACTCTGAACCCACGTTGGAGTGCAGTGGCGTGATCTCTGCTCACTACAACCTCTGCCTCCCATGTTTAAGCGATTCTCCTGCCTCAGCCTCTCTAGTAGCTGGGATTACAGGCACCCCCCCCACCACACCTGGCTAATTGTTTTGTATTTTTAGTGGAGATGGGGTTTCACGATACAACCAGGCTGGTTTTGAACTCCTGACCTCAAGTCATCTGCCCGCTTCAGCCTCCCAAAGTGCTAGGATTATACTTATGAGCCACCATACCCAGCCCTCACTTCCTGTTTTAGCTCACCTTTCTGAACATCTTCAGCCCATAGAGTCTAGACACCATGATGTGGCACTTGATTATGTCTGTCTGGCCTTCAGTTGTCTCTGGTAAGCAAAACTTGCCTCTAACTCATTTGGGATCATCTTCAGGGCAAGATTGTGTCTTAGATGTATTTGGTTGTTTCCACCGTAGATTCTAGGACGGGAAGCAGGTACATATGAGCTGCTTGACTCCCTGACTTGACAGCGTTCCCCGTTTTCTTTTCAGATTGTGAAAACAGTGAGTGTGGCCCAAAGAAGAACATTTTTAAAGAGATACAACCATTGGGGGTGATAGCAGACTCACAATGGAGGTTCCCCCAGTAACCAAGTTTGGCGAGACCTTTGCATTTGAGAACAGGTTAGAGTCTCAACAAGGACTTTTCCCAGGGGAGGACCTGGGGGACACTTTTCTTCAGCAAAGAGGTTTGGAGCAAATGGCCGTGATCTACAAGGAGATCCCTCTTGGTGAGCAAGGCGAGGAACATGGTGATTACGAGGGCAATTTCAGTCTGTGCTCAAGCCCTGTTCAGCATCAAAGTCTCCCCCCAGGAACCAGAGCCCAGGATGATGAGCTGTTTGGCCAAACCTTCCTCCAGAAATCCGACCTCAGCGTGTGTCAGATAATCCACGGTGAGGAACCCAGCCCACCCGATTATGCAGACACAGACGGGGGGGACTCAGGACCTAATGCACCTCACAGAACCCCACAACCAGCCAAGCCGTACGCGTGTCGAGAGTGCGGGAAGGCCTTCAGCCAGAGCTCCCACCTGCTCCGACACCTGGTGATCCACACCGGGGAGAAGCCCTACGAGTGCTGTGAGTGCGGGAAGGCCTTCAGCCAGAGCTCCCACCTGCTCCGGCACCAGGTCATCCACACCGGGGAGAAGCCCTACGAGTGCCGGGAGTGCGGCAAGGCCTTCCGCCAGAGCTCCGCCCTCACGCAGCACCAAAAGATCCACACCGGAAAGAGGCCCTACGAGTGCAGGGAATGCGGGAAGGATTTCAGCCGGAGCTCCAGCCTCAGAAAACACGAGAGGATTCATACGGGAGAGAGACCTTATCAGTGTAAGGAATGTGGGAAGTCCTTCAACCAGAGCTCGGGCCTGAGTCAGCACCGCAAGATCCACACCCTAAAGAAGCCTCACGAGTGCGATCTCTGTGGGAAAGCCTTTTGCCACAGGTCACACCTCATCCGACACCAGCGCATCCACACCGGGAAGAAACCGTACAAGTGCGATGAGTGCGGGAAGGCCTTCAGCCAGAGCTCCAACCTCATCGAGCATCGCAAGACCCACACCGGCGAGAAGCCCTACAAATGCCAGAAGTGCGGGAAGGCCTTCAGCCAGAGCTCCTCCCTCATCGAGCACCAGCGCATCCACACCGGCGAGAAGCCGTACGAGTGCTGTCAGTGCGGCAAGGCCTTCTGCCACAGCTCCGCGCTCATCCAGCACCAGAGAATCCACACCGGCAGGAAGCCCTACACCTGCGAGTGCGGCAAGGCCTTCCGGCACAGGTCAGCCCTCATCGAGCACTACAAAACCCACACCCGAGAGAAGCCCTACGTGTGCAATCTGTGCGGCAAGTCCTTCCGGGGCAGCTCGCACCTGATTCGGCATCAGAAGATCCATTCTGGGGAGAAGCTGTAGAAAGAAGAGCCCACGCAAAGCCTGTGCCAGATGGAGCCCTTATCCACGTCGCATGGTCTCCAGACCCCGCCTACCTCCCTGATGCTGATTGGAAACCCTCCGACCTAAGCGCTCCTGAACCTCCCGCTAGCAGGAAGGCCCTGCGTGTCCCCTGCCAAGACCGCCAGCTCTCTGCAGGTTTCCTGCGTGGAAGGGAAGGCAGGGCAATAGGGAGGGCAGCCGGAAAAGAGAGCTGGCCTTCAGTTTCTCCTTCGTGCATTGGACTCCCAAGCCTACAGGATTCCATTTTGTCCTGGCTTCACTTTTCCCGGATTCCAGAAGAAGAATAAATGCCAAGAGGGAGAAAGTCGAGTTAAACCCAGGAAAATATCAGATGAACTCTTTAAATCAGGCTGCAGCCTGGCACTTTTAGAAGACAGAAACCACACTCACAGTCCAAATCAGTGGAAGAAAGATGGATTCAAAAGTAGATATGTCAGCAGCAAAGTGGAATTTTCCGACTGGGTTGGGCATTGGTAGGAACAACAGAAACAGGTCAACAGAGCAAAGGCAGGTCTAGAGGGTGGGTCTTGGGAGTGGGGGTGAGGGTGGGGAGCCGCTGGGCATGGTCTCTTAACCCTCTCCTTAGCCCGAGGTCAGTTTCCCTCAGACAGCTGTGTTGCAGGAGGGTACAGGTTTGGTCCTGTTGGCCAGAGGATGTTTGACACCTGGCTGTGACTCAGCCTGGGCACCGGACATGTTTGCCCTCCAGGAGTAATCTCTCTGACATGCAGTGTCCCCAAGACCACAGTGTGCCTTGGACATCAGCAGGGCTGGGTCTGGTCTGGTCTGGCAATGATGCAGCTCTTCTGTCCCAGTGTCAGGGGACCTGGGAAGCTGGGTGACTTGTTGGAGGAGGCTGTGGTCCAATCAGAAGGCCTGGGTTCAAGTCCCAGTTCCACCCCCTCCTACCTGTGTGAACTTGAACAAGTCCTGTAACCTCCCCAGGCTCCATTTCCCCATCCAAGAGTTGGGTAATGGGACCCAGCCATGTGCCTCTAAGGGTTGGTGCCAGGCTGTCATTTAGAACTCGGCCACAAGTGAAAGTGTTTTGGCAACTATGAGCAGTCATGGTGACTGAGGACAGAGACCCAGAGTGACCCGTGTCCCACCCCTGTGCATTTGTGCAGACTGGAGAGATGTTCCCATTTGGTGTCTGAGCAGTGGGACCTCTCATTGAACAGGGCTTTCCCTCCCTCCGCCCCTTACAGCCTGGGCTGTGTGTGCCCTCAGATGCAGTGTCCTGCACAAGGACACTTCCTCGTGGACGCTGTCCTGAGCCTCCTATAGTAGCAGCATCATTCTGTACTTCCACATTCTCTCTGTCCTCCCTGCCTGCCAACTGGAGTTCACGTGGGGCTTGTTTAAACAGTACCATTGCCTGTTTCACCTGGACCAGTTCAGTCAGCCCTGATGGTGGCATGTTTTAAAGCTCCCCAGGTGATTATAACTTCCTAGTGTGTGGCCAGGCTGTGGGCCCTGTGCTGGGCTTTTTTTTTTTTTTTTTTTTGAGACAGGGTCTTGCTCTGTTGCCAGCCTGGAGTGCAGTGTGGGATCTTGGCTCACTGCAACCTCTGCCTTCTGGGTTCAAGCGATTCCCCTGCCTCAGCCTCCCAAGTAGCTGGGACTACAGACATGCACCACCTCGCCTGACTAATTTTTTATGTTTTAGTAGAGACGGGGTTTCATCATGTTGGCCAGGATGGTGTCAATCTACTGACCTCGTGATCTGCCCGCCTCAGTCTACCAAGGTGCTGGGATTACAGGCGTGAGCCACCATGCCTGGCCGTGCTGGGCTTTCACGCACCCCCTGACAGCTTCCAATGTCAGCCTGCTGGCTTTGGATGAGCAGAGCTTGAAGGCCATTCTGTCTCAGTGCCCCCACTCCTCACTCCACCAACCTGGAGCCTCAGGGATGGGCTCAGGTAGTGCTGGTCAGCTGGGCGCTTGGAAAGTGTGTGTCCCAGGCCTCGGGGATCTCTTTAGTTGTGGCTTCCCTCGGGCTCAGAGCTAGTGGGGAAGGAGGCAGTCTAGGCTGTTTTGAAGTTCCCTAAACATTTATGGCTGGGCTAACATAGACTTATCATGGTAGCAGTGGCTATTTCAGCTGATCAGAAGCTCAGCATGGCCCTTATGCCTAGTTTTGATTAATAAATATGGGAAAGCCGTAATTGTTACTAAGTGGGGCTTGATAGGCCAGAGATTTCCAAATGACGGAAGTGATGGGCTGGAGAGGTCACGGTGAGAGTTCTGGCCATGCCTCTGTCTAGCCCCTGTCTTTGCTACGTGTGTGAAAAGACGGGCTAGACAGAGGCATGGCCAGAACTCATTTAATCAGCCTCTGTTGTCCACCAGAACCCTCTGCGTGACCAGCTGGACCAACTGGGTGGTGCCCTGGGCATTGCCTGCAAGTGACCTGTCTCTATCAAGAGTGAAGAGAGAACGCTAGGATGCGGTGGGGACAGCAGGCAGCACCAGGCAGGGGCCTCTGAAAGATCTACCTCCTCTTTACCCTGCCGCGCTCTCCCACCGCTACCATCGGGCAAATGTCTGTTACCTACCTTTGGTCTCTCCCTCCCCATCCTTCCTGCACACCCCAGCCAAACTGATTTTTAAAGCATCACTTTGCACAAATCACCACACTCCTTAAAACCAACTTTCAGGAGCTTTTCTGCACATAAACCCTCATTTCAGCCAGCCTGGTTTCCCCGACTCTGAGCAAGCCACATGGAGTTTAGGCTGCCCCTGCTCACTCTGGCATTACTCCCGCCTCATAATTCTGTCCGTTCTCGCATTTTGAAACATGCACTTTCTCCTCTCCCTCCCTCCCTCTCTTTTTCTTCTTTTTGTGTAACAGGGAGATGACGATCCCCCTCTCCCCCAAGGGTTAACAGATAAACATGATAAAACCAGGTACTTTCCTTTTTTGGAAGTATGAGAAGAGCCTCGTTCCTTCTGTTCAAATTCTTTCCTTGTTTTATTTTATATGTATATAAATTTTTTTTTTTTTTTTGAGACAGAGTCTCGCTCTGTCGCCCAGGCTGGAGTGCAGTGGCAGGATCTCGGCTCACTGCAACCTCCACCTCCTGGGTTCAAGCAGTTCTCCTGCCTCAGCCTCCTGAGTAGCTGGATTACACGATGCCCGGCTAATTTTTGTATTTTTAGTAGAGACGGGGTTTCACCATGTTGGTCAGGCTGGTCTTGAACTTCTGACCTTGTAATCCGCCTGACTAGGCTTCCCAAAGTGCTGGGATTATAGGCATGAGCCACTGTGCCCGGGCAGCTTATTGGATATTTTTAAAAACCCTCTCATTCTATTTAGATTCTCAAACAGTGTAAAGTTATACAAGCTCATCCCTGCTGATATTTTAATCAGTTATCTTTTAATTTAGTTGTTCTTTGTTTTTGTTGTCCTACCTTTTTTTCTTTTTTTTTTTTTGGAGACGGAGTTTCGCTCTTGTTACCCAGGCTGGAGTGCAATGGTGCGATCTCAGCTCACCGCAACCTCCGCCTCCTGGGTTCAGGCAATTCTCCTGCCTCAGCCTCCTGAGTAGCTGGGATTACAGGCATGCGCCACCATGCCCAGCTAATTTTTTGTATTTTTAGTAGAGACGGGGTTTCACCATGTTGACCAGGATGGTCTCGATCTCTTGACCTCGTGATCCACCCGCCTCGGCCTCCCAAAGTGCTGGGATTACAGGCGTGAGCCACCGTGCCTGGCCCCCTTTTTTTCTTTTTATGGCAGTGGTTTACTTAGATGTTGTTGAGTATTACAAAACTCCAGCTCTTGCTTTGTTTACTAATCTCATTGTTTTGTCTGCATATATGTATTCTCCTTTTTGTTTGGTTTATTACCTTATAATTCTAAAATCACTTAGATATAATTAATCATATTTTAAATATTTCTAGTATGTAGGTACTTTGGTCTATGTTTTTTTCTTCTTAGAGTTACAGCTTTGTCTGCACTTCGTAAGTTTTGCCATGTGGTGTTTTTTGTTACAGTATTAAGAATTTCCTTTTGGCCCAAGTGTTATTATTTAAAAATATTTCTAAGTGAGGAATGCTTAGGGTATTGCTGCTTATTTCTTACTGTACTGTGGTGTCAACATTTCTAAGAGTCCATAGGACTTCTTTGGGCCCAAATATATTATCAATTTTTATAAAAGCATTTGTATAATCTCAAAATGTGTTTTTATTCTACCAGTTCTATTTGTTAACTCAATTTTTTCATTAGTTTATTCAAATCCGTACATTCTCTGGCTTTCATTTACTTTAGAGTCCTCAACTCGGGGTCCATGGCCTGCCTAGGAGTCCTGAGCACGCAGGGGTTTGCTGTGGACCCCTAGGGATGAAACAAAGCTGGGTACGTGCAGGGAGACGTTTTGCTGGGACAGGGATTGTAGTATTTGCCATATTTTTAAATGCCTCTGTGACACCAAAACCGTTCAGAACACTCATTTACTTGATGTAATCATAGTTTGATTTTTGTGTTTTTTCCTTATATATTCCTGTTTCACTTTTTTTTTTTTTTTTTTTTTTTTTGGAGACAGAGTTCCACTTTTGTTGCCCAGGCTAGAGTGCAATGATCTCAACTCACCACAACCTCCACCTCCTGGGTTCAAGCAATTCTCCTGCCTCAGCCTCCGCTGGGATTACGGGCACGCACCACCATGCTGGCTAAATTTGTGTTTTTAGTAGAGATGGGGTTTCTCCATGTTGGTCAGGCTGGTCTGGAACGCCTGACCTCAGGTGATCTGCCCTCCTCAGCCTCCCAAAGTGCTGGGATTACAGGCATGAGCCACCATGCCCTGCCTCCTGTTTCACTTTTAGTTTCTGTTTATATGTATTGACCCTATGTTGTGCAGTTTTCTCAAGTTCTTTTTGAGAAATAGGCAGGGTATAACTTTTCAGTAAGTATCGTGTTGGGGCATATATATTTCATAGTGATATTTTGAAAAACTATGCCTTTTAGTACCCTCTGTGTCTGTTTTACTATTTCTAGCCTTAACTTCTCTTTTCCAAATATTATAATTAAAACCTCTTGCTTTTCTTGAATTTGCATGGTAGAGTTTAGCTTAGCATTTTATTTTTAAATTTGTGTATATATTTTGCTATACATCTGTACATAAACAGCAAATTGTTAGACTTTGTTTTCTGGTTCTTTCTGTCAAATTCTTTTTCTGGCTATACAAGAAGATCTATCAACAATACTATTGTTAAGCAAGGCACAATTTATTTTCATTTTAATATTTTAATATACATATTAACTAATTTAACCTGTAAAGGCCATGCTTATCCCTCAGCCCCATGTCTATGAGTTATTAACCACATGTGGAGTGGCATTTCTGGATAGACTAGAGGTCTGCCATTGGGCCCACCTGCCTCTCTTCTTGTCACATTTGGGTTCAGTGTCAGGATGTGATCTAGCCCATTCCTCAAGTTACAGCCTCTGACTTCAGGGTTCTCAGCTATAACATGGGGGAATGATGCCACCTCACAGCCTTGGGGGGCTCAGAGGTGGACGGAATGCAAATATGCTTAGCAAACTATGAGGTGCAGTTGATTATTACATCATTAGTATTTTGAAGTATTTCTTTTCTTTTTTAAGATGGAGTCTTGCTCTGTACCCAGGCTGGAGTGTGGTGCTACAATCTCGGCTCACTGCAGCCTCTGCTTCCCAGGTTCAAGCGATTCCCCTGCCTTAGCCTCCCAAGTAGCTGGGACTACAGGCACATGCCGCCACACCTGGCTAATTTTTTGTATTTTAGTAGAGATGGGGTTTCACCATGTTGGCCAGAGGCCTCCCAAAGTGCTGGGATTATAGGCGTGAGCCATCATGCCTGTCCTTTTTTTTTTTTTTGAACTTTTTTGTGATGAAGTCTTGTTCTTGTCATCCAGGCTGGAATGCAATGGCGAGATCTCCGCTCACTGCAACCTCCACCTCCTGGGTTCAAGTGATTCTCCTGCCCCAGCCTCTGAGTAGCTGGGCTTACAGGCACCCGCCACCAAGCCCAGCTAATTTTTTTTGTATTTTTAGTAGAGATGGGGTTTTGCCATGTTGGTCAGGCTGGTCTTGAACTCCTGACCTCAGGTGATCCACTTATCTCGGCCTCCCAAAGTGCTGGGGATTACAGTTGTAAGCCACCGTACCCAGCCTTTTTTTTTTGAGACAAAGTCTTGCTCTGTAGCCCAAACTGGAATGCAGTGGTGTGATCTCAGCTCACTGCAACCTCTACCTCCCAGGTTCAAGTGATTCTCCTGCCTTAGCCTCCCGAGTAATTGGGATTACAGACTTGCACCACCGCACCTGGCTAATTTTTTTTGTATTTTTAGTAGAAATGGGCTTTAACCATGTTGATCAGGCTGGTCTTGAACTCCTGACCTCAGGTGATCCTCTGGCTTCAGCCTCCCAAAGTGCTAGGATTACAGGCATGAGCCACCGCTCCCAGCTGAAGTATTTCTTTAACTTTCTGTTTTTAATACCAAAGTTCTTTCAACATAACATAGAGCATTACATTATATTTTACTTTTTGGAAAACACTGCCAGAGCCAGGCGCAATGGCTCACACCTGTAATCCCAGCATTTTGGGAGGCCGAGGTGGGTGGATAACCTGAGATCAGGAGTTCCAGACCAACCTGGCCAACATGATGAAACGCTGTCTCTACTAAAAATACAAAACATTAGCCGAGCATAGTGGCAGGCGCCTGTAATCCCAGCTACTTGGGAGGCCTGAGGCAGGAGAATCACTTGAACTGGGGAGGCGGTGGTTACAGTGAGCTGAGATAGTGCCACTGCACTCCAGCCTGGGCAACAAGAGTGAACTCCATCTCAGAGCAAAAACAAAACAAAAAAAAAAAAACACTGCCAGATATAGCAAAGAACTAAACATCACAGATCTGTCCCACCCTCCCTGAGTGAACCCATATGCATAATCATTTGAAGAGAGGGGGGTCGGGTCCTGATCTCATCCTCCCATCCCCATCAGCTGTCTGTCCCTGGTCATTCCTCCCCTGCGTGTTAGCCCCACCCCCTGCAGGGTACTACCATCTGCCCCAGGGAGAGAAGGGCAGCACTGTCACAGCTGCAAAGGCTTGAGAAGATGGTCACTTCTGGCTGCTCCTGATGCATATGGAAAAACAGGTTGATGTCTTACTCAAGGTGTGTGGTGAGTTAGCAGCAGATCTACCTAGCAGCCATTGGGAAGAACAATTCTGGATGTTATGCTGGGGCCCTGGCCAGTTGCTACTGGGACTAACCAGTGGCAGCACGTGGATTTAACCACCACGGGCCAAGGTGCAAACCAAATGGCCTTGGTTCATTTGGAGTTGCTTGACCCTTGGGGACGAGAGGACGTTTACTGACTTCATGCGAGGTGGATGTATTTGCCAGCATGCCAATGCATCCATTTAATGGGGGTAGGGAAAGAGAAACCCTCTTCTTGTAGGAAAACGACACAATTTTCAGTATCTAATAATGTGGGAAACCAAGTCAGAAGGTTGCCTAGTGAGTATAGAATTGGGGTGCAAGGGGATGGAGGATCTTGACCCAAGATGCCATGTGTGGTCCATCCCTCCCACACCACAGAGGCCAAACACTTGCCTGCCCATCAGAATGCTGCTGAGGGGTGTGTGCTAGAAAACCTTCAGTGTCAGCCGCATTTGCTTCTCCCAGCTTAATCCTTACATAGTCTCATCTACAGGAAAAGGGAGAGGCGCCTCGTGCTTCTGGATTGGTCTTCTGCCAGGACCACAGCCCCTCAAAATTGCAGAGCCATCCTGGGATCATAGTTGGGGAAGGCCAGGGAGTACAGCGCCCCTCTTGGGGGCTGCTAGGACTTTCTCCTTGTCTTATACAAGGGAGCTTTTTTGTTTGTTTTTTGTTTTGTTGTTGAGATGGAGTTTTGCTGGAGTGCAGTGGTGCAATTTTGGCTCACTGCAACCTCTGCCTCCTGGGTTCAAGTGATTCTCCTGCCTCAGCCTCCCAATTAGCTGGGATTACAGGCGCCCACCACCACACCCAGCTAATTTTTGTATGACCTCAGGTGATCCACCCGCCTCAGCCTCCCAGAGTGCTGGGATTACAGTGAGCCACTGCATCCGGCTGGGCGCCTTACTTAAAGCTTGAAGCCTCCCCCTTCTATCAACAGCCTGCCCCAGAGGTGCCCAATATCAGCCTCTCTCTGCCCATCTTCCTCTCCCACTATGCAGACTGGGCCCTGGAGGGGTGGGCTCTGCCCCTGAGGAGGCTGTGGAGTAGGCCTCCCAGCAGCACTTGCTGTGTGAGCAAGTGACTTTCTGTTGCCTGTTGTGCATATTGATGGTGCTTCTCGGCCCTCTACTTCCTGTCCTTCCCTCCCCTTAAGCCTGGAATCAAACACCCACCTCCTCTTCTACCTTCTAATTCACAGAGCCGCCCAAGTCCTGCTCCTTGACATCACTGGATGCCACTTCCTTCTCTCTGATCACTCTGCCTTACCTGAGGCTGCTCCCATCCCTCTGTTGGCCCAGTGCACAGCCTCCTGACCTGACTGCCCTCCCATCCATTCTGCCTTCGGCAGCCAGAGTGCTTTCTACCCTGCTAGTCTGATGGGGTCACTCTCTTCCTCAAACACCCCCACTGAGTCCCCTGTAAACCAGAGTGTCCAGGCCAGCCTGCAGGCCCTTCCTGATCTGGCTCCCTATCTCTGGAACCTCTGTGCTCCAGCCCCATTGAACTCCTGTGTTCCCTTAACATGCCTTCCGCTGGAGGGAAGGACGTCCCTTGGGAAACACCCCTCCCATAGCCGCAGAAGGAGCTTGGGCTGGAGGTTCGGGGGAGTCCTATTCCCATGCTAGTTACTCTGAGAGGGCCTGCTCCCGCTCCACGCCCCTCCCCAGCCCTGTGCTGTATTCTGGGTGCCAGGTGCAGCTGAACCAGGGCAGAAGGCCAAATTTGGGGTCAGAGCCAGCCCTTTGGTTAGTGAAAGAGAAAACAGGCTCCAACTATAACTCTTTTCTTCTTGCGTCTCAATGTTATGTTTTCATGTCACCTTAATGCCTGGCATATTTATGTATTTCCTAACAATGATTTCACAAGTACCCCAGCCATACTTTTCCCTGAGCCCATGCTCCACAACCTAGCTCCTGACCAGGAACCTCCAGGCTTCAGACACACCCTCACAATGGCTGAGGCTCAGCTTGCCCTTGGTTTCTTCCCCGTTTCATGGATGGGGTCAGCAGAAATGGTGAGGGAAGCTCAGTTCACAGAAGAGTGAAGTGGGAGGCGCTTGGAGTGTTCCAAGATCACAACATGAGGCCTTGTCATTTCACGTTCTCAGACAGCAAGAAGGCTGGCAGGAGCCCATTTCCTTTTCGGTGGAGAAAGGGAGTCACAGGGAGGGAGAGGAAGAGACCTACCTGACCGATCCAGCAAGAACGGGGCCTGGGAACAGCGCTCACCTTGTCTGAAGCTCCACTGCAGTCTTTGAGGGTGTAGGTATGTGACCTGCAGCAGAAGGCCACCAGGGGGCGCTGTCAGACTGTCCCAGGCTCAGCTGGGGGAGGAGGACCCCCACATCTCTGCTTGAGGCTCAGCGTCTTTTTCTTCCTTTTGCTTCAACCATTCTGAAGGCCAGACCTGTCTAGGAGAGCCCGTTCCAACTGTGGGACTCCTATAGATGTAGAGGTACTCCCAGATTCTTATACATCTCTGTAATTAGTGGAATAAGTGGGCCATGAAAGGCTAGTGAAGGTTTGAGGAAGTCTATACAGCCTGATGCCCTTGACGAGCGGAGCACACCCCGAGGGCAGGATGCATTCTTTTCAAGCAGACATGGAACAAAGTGCACATATGCCAGGCTATAAAGAATGTGTCCCCAAATATCAAAAGGCTGGCTGGGCATAGAGTCTCAAACCTGTAATCCCAGCACTTTGGGAGGCCGAGGCAGGCAGATCACTTTGAGCTCAGGAGTTTGAGACCAGCCTGGGCAACATGGCGAAATCCCATCTCTACTAAAAGTACAAAAATTAGCTGGGTGTGGTTGTGCATGCCTGTAATCCCAGCTCCTTGGGAGGCTAAGGCAAGAGAATTACTTGAACCCAAGAGGTGGAGGTTGCAGTGAGCCGAGATCGCACCACTATACTCCAGCCTGGGTGGCAGAGCAAACACTCCATCTAAAAAAAAAAAAAAAAAAAAGAAAGAAAAAAAAAATCAAAGGGCTGAAGTACAGGTTGCGCTTTTCTAGTACCGTGCAGTTGATGCTAGAAATCACTAAAATGCAACCAGAACGCCATTATGTGGCATCATTTCACCCCTAGCCAGGATTCATGGCTCTGGAAATCCACAAGCAAAGATGCTCCCCATCCACACAGCTCTGGGTTCTGCTGCTTTAGAGGCTTTAATTCCCAAGAGATAAACTCTTCCACTAACTCCACAGGAGGCTGCCCCCCGGCCACTGTGAGCTCCTTCTGCCAGAGAACAACAGATGCAGGGGGATTGAGCCAAACTATGAGGGTATTGGGGTGCTGCTACACAGAGAGGGATGAGGCAGGGGTATGTCTGCAACACTGAGAGCCTCGGGGTCCCTTCATGTCCTGTGGTAACAGTTACTGCAAACTAAAGCCACGTAGTTCAGGCAGGAGTGTGAATGGCCCAGATCCTCAGGAATAAATGTTTGAGTCACCCCACCAGATAGGTAACACCAAGGTACCTGCTGAGGGCACAGAGAATACACAATGGGTACTGGAAACAGTAACCACCAGCTGCCACCGTGTGAGAGTGACAGAAAGGACTCTCATAGGATGTTTCTTGTTTTGCTATGACCATATTTGCATTTATAGTAACACTAGTAACACTTTCTTTCTTCCCCTTATTTCCCTATGCTTAATACATCTTACGTTAATGAGTGACCTGCTTTTAATTTTTTTTTTTTTTTGAGACGGAGTCTGGCTCTGTTGCCAGGCTGGAGTGCAGTGGTGCAATTTCGGCTCACTGCAAACTCCACCTCCCAGGTTCAAGCGATTCTCCTGCCTCAGCCTCCTGAGTAGCTGAGACTACAGGCATGTACCACCACACCCAGCTAATTTTTGTATTTTTAGTAGAGGCAGGGTTTCACCATGTTGGCCAGGATGGTCTTGATCTCTTGACCTCGTGATCCACCCGACTCAGCCTCCCAAAGTGTTGGGATTACAGGCGTGAGCCACCATGCCTGGCCAAAATGTTTTCATTATATATAAACAATTACATATTTTTTACTCTCTCTATATATGTTTTTGGGATCTTTTTTTTGTGTGAGACACCGTCTTGCTCTGTTGCCCAGGCTGGAGTGCAGTGGTGCCATCATAGCCCACTGTAACTTTGAGCTCCTGGGTGCAGGTGATTTTCCCACCTCAGCCTCCCGAGTACCTGGGACTACAAGTGCAGGCCACCGTGCCCGGCTAATTTTTGTATTTTTTGTAGAAACAAAGTTTCACCATGTTGCCCAGGCTGGTTTTGAACTCCTGAGCTCAGGAGATCTGCCCACCTTGGCCTCCCAAAGTGCTGGGATTGTAGGCGTGAGCCACCTTGCCTGGCTGGTAACCTATTTTGATACCTTTTTTTTTTTTTTTTTTGAGATGTAGTTTTGCTCTTGTTGCCTCGGCTGGAATGCAGTGGCATCATCTCGGCTCACTGCAAATTCCGTCTCCTAGGTTCAAGTGATTCTCCTGCCTCAGCCTCCCAAGTAGCTGGGATTACAGACACCTGCCACCATATCAGGCAAATTTTTTGTATTTTTAGTAGAGATGGAGTTTCGCTATGTTGGCCAGGCTGGTATTGAACTCCTGACCTCAGGTGATCCACCCATCTCGGCCTCCCAAAGTGCTGGGATTACAGGCATGAACCACCACACCTGGCCACCTATTTTGATATCTAAGTTACAGAATATCAAAGGTGTGTGTGTGTGTGCGTGTGTGTATCAGATGGAAAATTAATAAATGTCACCTGAGGGTGGATGAAGTGATCTATAGACCCGAGTCTCTGGGGCAGGGTTAGCCTGTTTTGGTTACATGAGCATAGTTGCATCACATTAGGCAGAAGCATGGTGCTGCTATTGGCTTTATTTGGAGGTTAATATGGTTAGAGGACGTGTGCAGAAATGCCACAATGACAAAGGTGGGCTGGAGTGGCTTTGCCCTGTGTCCCCCTTGCTAAACTAGGTTTCCCACAATCCCCTCCTCCATACGATTTGGGGTTAGAATTGGCTAAAAAAGAAATTTGTGAGATACTCGGTAGCAGAAAGGAAGTGACAGCCATCACTCACAAAAGGCCTGCTCCGTCAGAGGCCAGATGCAGAGGTACCGGGGCTGCCCAGGACCAGGGTAAGGGGAGCAGGCACCTGTGTGAGTGCAGGGTCAGCACCTGAGAGTGAGCACCCTCTTAGATGGTGGCCCTAGGCACCTGCTGGGCACACAGGAGGGCCCCCTGCCTGGAAGCTCTTTCAGGTCTCAGGAGGAGGGCAGCTCAGGTGTGACCTGTAAGAAGAAAGAGTTTCTCAACAGACTTCTCCATTGTGGGCTGAACCCTCCCACCGAGTGCCTTCCCAGCTTGTTATAGAAAACCAGAGCTGAGGCCAGGCGTGGTGGCTCACACCCATAATCCCAGCACTTTGGGAAGCCGAGGCGTGTGGATCCCTAGGTTAGGAGTTCGAGACCAGCCTGGCCAACATGGCAAAACTCCATCTCTACTAAAAAATACGAAAAAACCAGCCAGGCGTGGTGGTGGCTGCCTATAATCTCAGCTACTTGGGAAACTGAGGGAGGAGAATTGCTTGAACCCAGGAGGGGGAGGTTGTGGTGAGCCAAGATTGTGCCACTGCACTCCAGCCGGGGCAACCGAGCAAGACTCTGTCGCAAAAAATAAAAAGAAAAAAGGAAAAGAAAGACCAGAACTGGACAGTAGCAAAAGGGTCAAAACAGATGTTATCAGGAGCTACTGCAGTGGGGAAGAGGTCCTGATATGAGGCTGGACTCCATGTGAATACAGCATGGGCAAGTGGGGATTTATAGCCTGGAGTAGGATTGGGGGAGTGGGTGGGAAATGGCTGAGAGGAAGCATCTCAGGGCTAAGCGGGGTTCCGGCTAAACCGGCCTCCCAGGATTCCTCGGACCGCAGGCCAGGTTGATCAGACATCACCCGGGGGATTGGGAATTTGATCAGATAGGGAAGGTGATCAGATGTTGAGGTTAGGTGACTGTGGCTAAACCCACTTAGCAGGAACCTTGCTAAAACTGTGCAATGTAGACCCAATTAAGGTGGACACTGAAGCTCAAGGTCAAAGCCTAGTTGATAAGGCTTAGAGGAGCCTGGCTCAAGTTTTTTCAAGGAGAGAGTCTCCATCATACTGCATGCCTGGGTGGGGAGACCCCTGGGTTTCTGTGAGCCCTGACGTCAGAGGCCTTGGGCCTGGTTCCTGCTGCGCCTTCTGGAGTTCCACCGAGTGTGTCCCCCTTGTTGGATTGTTAGTTGGTTCTCAGGCTGTCCCTGGCCTGGATGGTGGGGAGGGGAGGGTGGTGGTCAGCTGCCTGTCCTAGGCCTGAGGCCTCCATCACTCCATTCCAATGCTGTGCTCCAAGGAAGGCAGTCAGGCTTGGGCCCTGGTCCTGGTCATCAGGAATGGGCCCCTCAGCATGGTCGATGGAGAAAGCCTCTCTGTATCCCCTGGGCTTCTGGTCTGATAAGGCTTCCCATGAGTAAATCCAGCCAGCTGAGGAAAAAGGGCAGGGAGAAACCCAGAGAAATGGGACCAGGGCTCTGGGATCGGGTGACCCTAGGTGCTCCACGTCTGGATTCCCGGTTATGCCAGGCAATAACTCCCTCCTTGTCTGAGGCCATTTGAGTTGGGTTTCTGGTACCCGAAGGATGGCTCTCTGACATGGTCTGTAAGAGACACTGCACATGTGCTCTGGAATCATGGCGGGAGAGGCACCTGGCATGTATCCCAGACCCGATACTGCACAGAAAAGGCCTAGCAATCCCGTCACAGAGATGCAACTAAACTTGGAAATGCAAGAACAGACATGAAACTTGCACAATATAAGGGCACATTTAAGTCTTTTAGAGAAGAGCTCCCATGTGCAAGTATGCGGGGCTAGGATAGAGAATGGCTAAAAGTAAACAGATAAAGATACCATGAAATTCCTACTCAAAAGAAAACTGGTGTAGTTATATAGATATCAGACAGAAGAAAATTGAAGGTAAAAGGTATCATTTGGAATAAATAGGGCTATTTCATGCTAATAAAAGTTTTATTTCGACCAGGCATGGTAGCTCACGCTTGTAATCCCAGCACTTTGGGAAGCCAAGGTGGGTGAATCACGTGGTTAAGAGTTCGAGACCATCCTGGCCAACATGGTGAAAGGCCATCTCTACTAAAAATACAAAAATTAGCTGGATGTGGTGGTGGGTGCCTGTAATTCCAGCTACTTGGGAGGCTGAGGCAGGAGAACCATTTGAACCTGGGAGGCAGAGGTTGCAGTGAGCCAAGATCATACTATTGCACTCCAGCCTGGGCAACAGGGTTAGACTCTGTCTCAAATTAAAAAAAAAAAAAGTTTTATTTTGGCTGGGTGTGGTAGGTCATGCCTGTAATCCCAGCACTTTGGAAGGCCGAGATGAGTGGATCACCTGAGGTCAGGAGTTCAAGACGAACCTGGCCAATATGGTGAAAGCCTGCTTCTACTAAAAATACAATAATTAGCTGGGTATGGTGGTGGGCACCTGTAATCCCAGCTACTCTGGAGGCTGAGGCAGGAGAATCGCTTGAGCCTGGGAGGTGGAGGTTGCAGTGAGTCAAGAATGTGCCATTGCACTCCAGCCTGGGTAATATGAGCAAAACTCAGTCTCATAAAAAAGAAAAGGTTTACCTCATCAGGAGGTCATAAGTATTTTTTGTTTTCGTTTTGAGACAAGGTCCCACTCTGTTGCCCAGGCTGGAGTGCAGTGGTGTGATCACGGCTCATCGCAGGCTAGACCTCCTGGGCTCAGGTGATCCTCCCACCTCAGCCTCCCAAGCAGCTGGGACTACAGGTGCAAGCTACCATACCTGGCTAGTTTTTAATTTTTTTGTAGAGATGGGGTTTCACCATGCTTCCAAGGCTGGTTTCAAACTTCTGGGCTCAAGTGATCCTCCTGCCTTGGCCTCCCAAAGTGATAGGATTGTAGGCGTAAGCCACCAACCAGACCAACAGTTTTAAATCTGTATACACATAATAATGTAGTCTCAAAAAACACGAAACCAATAACTATTGAGCTACAGGGACAAATAAAGAAATTCACAGTCCCTGACGGAGATGATCACCTTCTTAGCAGACAAAACAAATAAACTAACCCTAAAATCAAAAAGTAATAGAAGGTTGAAAGACGATAGTGAGTACCTAGCATAGAAACACCGCATTCAAGAGTTACAGTGTATACACACTCTTCAAAGACAAACACAGACGAGAATCATTGACACAAATTATCTATCTAGTCACAAAACAAGTCTCCATAAGGCAAATTTCAAAGTCCTGAAATTATTCAGAGCATGTGCCCTAAACACATACAGTTAAACCAGAAATCGATAACATAGATATGGCCGGGCACACAGTGGCTCATCCCTGCAATCCCAGAACTTTAGGAGGCCAAGGAGGGAGGATCATTTGAAGCCAGAAGTTTGAGACCAGCCTGAGCAACATAGTGAGAACCTGTCTTTATAAAAAGTAAAAAAAGAAAGTAGCCGGATGTGGTGGCATGAGCTTGTAGTCCTAGCTACTCGGGAGGCTGAGGTGGGAGGATGGCTTGATCCTAGGAGTTGGAGGCTGCAGTGAGCCATGATCACACTACTGCACTCTAGCCTGGGTGATAGTGAGACTGTCTCAAAAAAAAAAAAACAAACCCACAAAATATCCCCCTAAACCAAACATATAACTAGAATATCCTCATATATTTGGAAATTAAGAAATCTACAGCTAGGCTGGGCATGGTGGCTGTAATCCCAGCACTTCAGGAGACCAAGGCAGGTGGATCACTTGAGTTCACCAGCTTGAGACCAGCCTGGGCAACATAGCAAGACCCTATCTCTTAGCAAAACATTTAACAAAATTTAGCTAGGTGTGCGGGCATGTGCCTCTAGTCCCAGCTACTTGGAAGGCTGAAGTGGGAAGATCGCTTGAGCCTAGGAGTTGGAGGCTGCACTCCAGCTTGGCTGAGAGCACAAGACCAAGTCTCTAAAACGGAAAGAAGGGAAGAAAAGGGGAGGGGAGGAGAGGGGAGAGAAGGGGGAGGACAAGGGAGAGGGGAAGGGGAAGGGAGGAGGGACAGGGAAAGGGGAGTAGGGGGAAGAAGAAAGAGCCACAAGGGGAGGAGGAGGGAGAGGGAAGAGAAGGAAAGGGAAGGGGAAAGGGAGAGGGAAAGGAGAGAGAAGGGAAGGGAAGGACGGGGGAGAGGGAGAGAAAGAAAGAGAGGGAAGGGGGGAGGGAGGAAAGAAACTGCTAAGTTAGCCAACAGTTGGAGAGTTCAAAAATACAAAATTAGGTAACTTTATTTATTTATTTATTTTTTTGAGACGGAGTTTTGCTCTTGTTACCCAGGCTGGAGTGCAATGGCGCGATCTCGGCTCACTGCAACCTCCGCCTCCTGGGTTCAGGCAATTCTCCTGCCTCAGCCTCCTGAATAGCTGGGACTACAGACACGCGCCACCATGCCCAGCTAATTTTTTGTAGTTTTAGTAGAGATGAGGTTTCACCATGTTGACCAGGATGGTCTCGATCTCTTGACCTCGTGATCCACCCGCCTCGGCCTCCCAAAGTGCTGGGATTACAGGCTTGAGCCACCGCGCCCGGCCTAACTTTCTTTTTTTTTGAGACGGAGTCTTGCTCTGTCACCCAGGCTGGAGTGCAATGATGTGATCTCGGCTGGCTGCAACCTCCACTTCCCAGGTTCAAGCAATTCACCTCCCTTAGCCTCCTGAGTAGCTGGGATTATAGGTGCCTGCCAGCACACCTGGCTAATTTTTGTATGTTTAGTAGACAGGGGTTCTCCAGATTGGTCAGGCTGGTCTCGAACTCCTGACCTCATGAACTGCCCACCTCGGCCTCCCAAAGTGTTGGGATTACTGGCGTGAGCCACCTCGCCCAGCCAAAATTAGGTAACATTTAAAACTGAACAATGATGAGCCCACCACATAGAGGTAATTGGATGGGGCACTCACCTGTGCTCTGAGAGAGGAGGGCCAGGCAGGACCCAGAGGGCTCTGCAGAGGCACCAGGAACCCTAAAAAGGGAGGCCACTGAGCAGGACAGCAGGACGCAGCCTCCCCTGCCCAGGCCTGCATCCAGCCCTCACACGTCTCAGTCCAGGAAGGGGTGAGGTGGGTCTGGGTGGTTAGAGGTGCAGCTGCACCTGCTGGAGAGGCCCCACCCAGCCCTTGAGGGTTCCCAGTATCCTCCAGACCCAGATTTCCCACCACAGAAACGTGTGGTCTGAGGCTGCCTCTGTTTAGAGGCTGTGGCAGGTGCAGGGTCAGGCGGGGGCCGAAAGGGAGCAGCGGGGACACTATATTTAAAAACAGTCCCATCTCCCAAGACCTGGGGCTGTCCTTGGGGGAACCAAAGTTTCTGAGTCCTGGGCAATGATGAGCGTCACATTCAGGAGGCGTGCTGGAGGGGGATCAGCTTCAGCCCAGCCCCAGGTAAGATGATGCTCCAGTCCTCAAGGTGAGAGGAGCCAGAGTCAGGGGCAGCAGTGGGCCAACCCTCCCAACCGGGGAGAAGCTGGACTGGATCAGGAGCCTCTCAGGGGCCTCCGCTGTACCTGCATCAGCGTTTCTTGGCGTCCACATGCCATTACTGCTCAGCACCTTGCCCATCACCCCGAGGACCGTGAGCTCTCTGGGATGCAGCCTTTGGCCCTCAGGGGACTCTCAGTCAGTGTTTATGGGACGCTGGGATCTGAACATCAGTCCATACAGCCTGACATCACTGTGGCTCTCATGATCTCCAGGAGATAAGGTGAAGTCTTCCTGTCTGTCTGTCTGTCTGTTATGGCATTCCACAGCCATGGCTGGCCAGATGCCAAGGGGATGTTCAAGATGGCCCAACTCCAGGACGGGCGTGTGGCACCCAGGAAACTCAACTTGGGGGAAGCGGCCAGGCACAGTGGCTCACACCTGTAATCCCAGCACTTTGGGAGGCCAAGGTGGGTGGATCACCTGAGGTCAGGAGTTTGAGACCAGCCTGACCAACATAGTGAAACCCTGTCTCTACTAAAAATACAAAAAAAAAAATTAGCTGATCATGGTGGTGGACACCTGTAATCACAGTTACTCAGGAGGCTAAGATAGGATAATCGCTTGAACCTGGGAGACGGAGGTTGCAGTGAGCTGAGATTGCGCCACTGCACTCTAGCCTGGGTGACAGAGCGAGACTCCGTCTCAAAAAATAAAAAGTAAAAAAGCCAAACTATTGGCCAGGCACGGTGGCTCATGCCTGCAATCCCAGCACTTTGGGAGGCCAAGGTGGGCGGATCACAAGAGATGGCACTGCCCCCAGGGACACACCCGGTGATGTGGACAGGAACACAGAGGACCTAACAGAAAGGGTGGTTTCAAACGTGACAGCAGATCAGTCACTGGGGAAATGCAAGAGGGGATTTGACAACTGGGCCATGTGTCCCAGGACAGCATTGTTCAAAAGATTTTCCATCCAAACTTCCAGCAAGAAGTGGATCTTCCATCATTTCCCAGAGCATATCTATGCATTTAGATAACTGAAGCAACATTCCAGGATCCCTCACCATCCCTCCCCTTGAACGGCTCGCTCTCCAGGCAGTGAGGCTGCCTCACTTCAACAAAATGCTGGTTGCAGCTATTGAATGAATTTCACATCCTTTATGAGCTGCAGTGCAAAATGTGAAGTGTGGCCGTTGAAGCTCAGTATCATCAAGGATTTATTTATTTCATGATGATTAACACCATTTTCCAGGCCACACCAGCTGGGCCAGCTGGTAATAATAATGATAATGATAATCGGCTGCGTGCGGTGGCTCACGCCTGTAATTCCAGCATTTTAGGAGGCTGAGGTGGGCAGATCGCCTGAGGTCAAAAGTTCGAGACCAGCCTGGTCAACATGGTGAAACACCATCTCTATTAAAAACCCCAAAAATTAACCAGGCATGATGGCAGGCACCTGTAGATCCAGCTAGCCTGGAGGCTGAGGCAAGAGAATCACTCGAACCCAGGAGGCAGAGGCTGCAGTAAGCCGAGATTGTGCCATTGTTCTCCAGCCTGGGCAGCAGAGTTAAACTCCATCTTAAAAAAAAAAAAATGGGCCGGGCGCGCTGGCTCACGCCTATAATCCCAGCACTTTGGGAGGCTGAGGCGGGAGGATCACGAGGTCAGGAGATCTAGACCATCCTGCCAACATGGTGAAACCCGTCTCTACTAAAAATACAAAAATTAGCTGGGTGTGGTGGCATATGCCTGTAATCCCAGCTACTCTGGAGGCTGAGGCAGGAGAATCACTTGAACCAGGGAGTTGGAGGTTGCAGTGAGTCGAGATTGCGCCACTGCACTCCAGCCTGGCAACAGAGCAAGACTTCGTCTCAAAAAAAAAAGATAATAATAATAAGCCTGGGAAGGTGTTATGCACGCAGCACTTTCCAGTTTATAAAGCACTTTCAAAGGACACATAGTGTATGGTCCCAGCCATAGGAGGTACTCAGGGTAGCCATCTTCACAGTGACAGGAAGCAGCATGGTGGGTGCCCGGGGCTGGGAGAGGGAGGAATAGGGAGTTAGTGTTGAATGGGGGCAGAGCTTCAGTTTTGCAAGATGAGAAAGATCTAGACATGCCATTGCACTTCAGCCCGGGCAACAAGAGCGAAACTCTGTCTCAAAAAATATATGTACAAAAATTAGCTGGGCATGGTGGCCCGTGCCTGTAATCCCAGCTATTCGAGAGGCTGAGGCAGGAGAATCACTTGAACCAGGGAGGCAGATGTTGCAGTGAGCTGAGATCATGCCACTGCACTCCAGTCTGCTGACACAGTGAGAGTCCATCTCAAAAAAATAAATGAATAAATAATACTAATAATGTATTGTACACTGGAAAATTGCTAAGATTAGATCTTCCATGTTCTTACTACAAAAGCACAAGTATGTGAGGTGACAGACGTGGGAATCAGCCCAAATTAATCATCTTACAGTGTGACAAGACATCACATTGTCGATGGTAAATATATACAATTTTATTTGTCAATTATACCTTTAGAAAGCAGGGTGGTGTTTCTATGTTTGTGATGTGTTTCTGTGTGTGTCTGTGTCTCTGTGTGTGTATCTGTGTCTCTGTGTGTGTCTCTGTGTTTGTGTGTCTGTGTGATGTGAGGTCTGTGAGGTGCTGATCATGGTGCATTAACCATCATTTTCATTCTTATCTCCTGATTCCTGGACTTGAATCGTGAGTGGTTTCTGGCTAAACTCAAACCTGTTTCCTCCTCTCTCACCACCCCTCCCGCCAGGGCTGGTTGGAAGAGCCCACCCCAGCCCCCTGAGCTCAAGCCCTGGGGGACTCCTACTGGGCAGCTCTCTGGACCCCAGGGAGATGCTCCACAGACCCAGAACGCCCTAGAGGAAGTGGGGAAGGAAGAAAGTCAGGTGCATCACCTCCTGGGACCGGGACCCAAGCCCATCCAGGGTGCAGGTGCCTCCAAAGGAAAGGCCTAGGGGAAGGTCTTGGGGGGCCGTGGTGCAGCCCACTTCCCTGTGTGACCTCAGCCCTTGCCGCCACTCTGCCTCTGGTGGGAGGTCCTTGAACAAAGCACCCAGGGCCCCAGGGGCAAGGCCAGGCTGACAGCTGTGGTGAGAGGCAGTTGATCCCTGATCTGACCACAGCAGGGCGGTTGGCAGATGTGCCTCTGTACGCAGGGGTAACGGCCATGGACCCTGGAAGGGGCTGGTCTGGGGGCAGGGATCGGAGGATGAGGACGGGGCCACATGGGCTGGGTGCACTGGGACAGCTGCTGCCAGTGAGAGGGACCAGGGCACCACTCTCCAGGGAGGCCACGCTGCAAGTCAGGCCACAGGGCCTCTGACCCTGAGGGCCGATGAGGCCTGGGACAGGCCAGGGGGGCCGTGAGGCCCCTGGTGAGCCAGGCGCGGACCCCAGGCAGCGCTGGCCCCTGCTGCTGCTGGGTCTGGCTGTGATAACCCATGGCCTGCTGCACCCAATGGCTGCACTGCAGAGCCGGGCCCTGGACCCTGGAGCCCCTGGAGGAAGCAGCCGGTCCAGCCTGAGGAGCCAGTGGGGCAGGTAAGGGGCGAGAAATTCCAGGGGATGTTGGAGGGGCAGCAGAGACAGGAAAGGGTGACCAAGGAGAGACAAGCCAGAGAGGTGAGGAGGAAGGTTAACCCCTGGAGGGGAGCCAGAGAGACACTTGGCTTTTAATTTTTTTTGAGATGGAGTTTTGATCTTGTTGCCCAGGCTGGAGTGCAATGACGCGATCTGCAATGGCTCACTGCAACCTCCACCTCCCCAGTTGAAGTGATTCTCCTCCCTCAGCCTCCTGAGTAGCTGGGATTATAGGCATGCACCTCCACGCCCCGCTACTTTTGTATTTTTAGTAGACACGGCGTTTCTCCACGTTGGCCAGGCTGGTCTCAAACTCCCAACCTTAGGTGATCCACCCGCCTTGGCCTCCCAAAGTGCTGGGATTACAGTCATAAGCCACCATGCCCAGCCTGACACTGGCTTTAACTAAAGGGTTGATATTTTGTCCATGATGGATTTCTTTGAATTAATTTTTATTGCTTAATGTCATATTAAAAGATTATTTGTCTTGATTCCTGAGATTTCTGTGTTCCCCCTTCCCCTCTTATATTTGGCACCAAGGCCAATGTCTCCCTCACCTCCCCCTAGTCCTTGGGGTAGGGCAAGAATGGAGGCAGGGGCAGGATGTCCACAGGGGGTGGTGGCCGCTGTCCCTGAAGAGTGCCCAGACGTACTCCCCACCTCCTCCTTTCCCCCTCCTCTTTTCTCCCTGGCCTATGTCGCCTGTGCACTCCCACCCTCACTGGGCAGGGCCACTCCCTGGAGCTCCAGCTGATGTGTGGGGGGCCTTTCCTGGAGTCCCTGGGTCACTAGAACTCAGCCAGCATCTCCTTCTGGGACCAGCCCCTAGGAGACCCAAGCTTCACCAGGGTGCAGGTGCCTCCAAAGGAAAAGCCCAGGGGAGGGTCTGGGGAGGCCACATCTCTCCGTGTGACCTCAGCCCTTGCCACCTCTTCATGTGGTGGGAGGTCCCCAGACAAAGCACCGAGCATCTGGGTTCATTTATGACCTTCTGGGACACAACAGCCTGTTCATCACTGGCGCATGTTATACCCCACAGGCGATAATTATTTTAGAGGCAGAACCTCCCTCTCCGTGGCCCAATAGGCAGGTCCTGCTGTGATCTCCATTGTGCAGATGGGGATACGGGCCAGAGAGGCAAGGCGACCCGCTCAAGTCACTCTGCCCATGGGCACAGATTCTAAGGCCCAAGTTGGACAGCCTCCAGCTCTCCCCGTCCCATCCTCTAAGCTGATGGAGTTGACATGTGCAACTCTGGAGCCTGAGTTTCTCTTTTTTTCCTCCCTTGCGACAGAGTTTCACTCTTGTTACCCAGGCTGGGGTGCATTGGCGTGATTTTGGCTCACTGCAACCTCTGACTCCTGGGTTCAAGCGATGCTCCTGCCTGAGCCTCCCGAGTGGCTGGGATTATAGGCACCCACCACCACACCAGGCTAATTTTTCATACTTTTTTATTAGAGATGGGATTTCACCATGTTGGCCAGGCTGGTCTCAAACTCATGACCTCAGGCGATCCACCCCCTTGGCCTCCCAAAGTTCTAGGACTACAGGCATGAGCCACCATGCCTGACCTGAGTTTCCCCTTCTGCAAACTGAGGGGTCCTGATCGATGAGGGCCTTCAGCCTCTCACCCGCCCAGAGGATGCTGGGGTGGCCTTGATGAGAGCACCAGCAGTGGGAGCTGACCTGACCCACGCCAGGAGCCCAGCCATAGAGGCAGGGTCAGCACCTGTGGGTGGCAGGCCGGGACCAGGTCTCAGTGTCCTGCAGGGACTTCTGGGCAGGGAGTTCCCATCAGGGTCAGGCTCTTGCTGGGACTGAGGTCCCAGAGGATAGAGGATCTAGGCTCAACCCAATTCAAGTGCACAAGGATCGGGGACTGGGCGAGGCAACAGCCACCTGCAGGGTGATGCCTGCAGAACAGGGACTGGGTTGGGGAAGGCCGGAGGGGTCCCCTCAAGGGACGGTGACAGGTGGAGGGAGAAACAGATAATAAAAATGGTGTTATGTCGGGGGGATATTAATATAAGTTTTTATATTATAATCTTTTTCTTTTTTTTTTTTTTTTTTTAGAGACGGAGTTTCGCTCTTCTTACCCAGGCTGGGGTGCAATGGCGCGTTCTCGGCCCACCGCAACCTCCGCCTCCTGGGTTCAGGCAATTCTCCTGCCTCAGCCTCCTGAGTAGCTGGGATTACAGGCACGCACCACCATGCCCAGCTAATTTTTTGTATTTTTAGTAGAGACAGGGTTTCACCATGTTGACCAGGATGGTCTCGATCTCTTGACCTCGTGATCCACCCGCCTCGGCCTCCCAAAGTACTGGGATTACAGGCGTGAGCCACCGCGCCCGGCCCTATATTATAATCTTTAGAAATCTTTTTTTTTTTTTGAGACCGAGTTTCGCTCTTGTTGCCCAGGCTGGAGTGCGGTGGTGTGATCTTGGCTCACCGCAATCTCCGCCCTCCTGGGTTCAAGCGATTTTCCTGCCTCAGCCTCTCAGGTAGCTGGGATTACAGGCATGTGCAGCCACACCCAGCTAATTTTGTATGTTTAGTGGAGACGGGGTTTCTTCACATTGGTCAGGCTGGTCTCGAACTCCTGTCTTCAGGTGATCTGCCCTCCTCGGCATCCCAAAGTGCTGGGATTGTAGGCGTGAGCCACCGCACCTGCCAATTTTTAGGTATCTTAGAGAAATACTAAGGGTGGGGTGCAGTGACTCACGCCTGTAATAATTTTATACTACAACTTTGGGAGACTGAGGCAGGATTGTTCAAGCCCAGGAGTTTGAGATCAGCCTGAGCAACATAGCAAGACCCCATTTCTAAAAAATATATACAAATTAGTTAATCGTGGTGGCACTTGCCTGTAGACTCAGCTACTTAGGAGGCTGAGGTGAGATGCTTGCCTAAGCCTGGGAGGTTGAGGTTGCAGTAAGCTGAGATCCCACCACTGCACTCCAGCCTGGGTGACAGGGGAAAACCCTGTCTCAAAAAAAAAAAAAAAAAAAAAAGACATTATTGTCAAATTCTGATAAATATCTCTTCTATTCATAGCTTATTAAAAGATATTTTCATTTTTTTTTTTTTTTTTTGAGACGGAGTTTCGCTCTTGTTACCCAGGCTGGAGTGCAATGGCGCAATCTCGGCTCACCGCAACCTCCACCTCCTGGGTTCAGGCAATTCTCCTGCCTCAGCCTCCTGAGTAGCTGGGATTACAGGCACGCACCACCATGCCCAGCTAATTTTTTGTAGTTTTAGTAGAGACGGGGTTTCACCTTGTTGACCAGGATGGTCTCGATCTCTTGACCTCGTGATCCACCCGTCTCGGCCTCCCAAAGTGCTGGGATTACAGGCGTGAGCCACCGCGCCCGGCCTATTTTCATTGTTTTTAAGAAATAGATTGTGTGCCACTTTTTGTATTTAGTTTTAAATTTATTTTATTTTTTTTGGGGGGGGGGGCGATCTCTCCATGTTGCCCAGGCTGGCCTCCAACTCCTGGGCTCAGGCAATATCCCTGCCTCAGCGTCCCAACTAGCTGGGACTACAAGCATGCTCTACCACACCTGGATAATTTTTGTAGAGATGGGGTTTCACCATGTTGCCCAGGCTGGTCTTGAGAACCCCTGGGCTCAAGTCATCTACCCACCTTGGCCTCCCAAAGTGCTGGGATTTCCAGGGGTGTGCCTGGCCTGTGCTACTTTTAATAGGTCTTAATAGTTTTGTTTTTTTGAGACGGAGTCTTGCTCTTGTTGCCCAGGCTGGAGTGCGGCTCATTGCAACCTCTGCCCCCTGGGTTCAAATGATTCTCCTGCCTCAGCTGGGATTACAGGTGCCCCCCACTACCCCCAGCTAATTTTTGTATTTTTAGTAGAGACAGGGGTTTCACCATGTTAGCCAGGTTGGTCTCGAGCTCCTGACCTCAGGTGATCCGACTACCTTGTCCTCCCAAAGTGCTGGGATTACAGGTGTCAGCCACCTCGCCCGGCCAATAGGTTTTAATTGTTAATTATCTTTAAATTAATTTCAAAAATCTTCTACAACATGGATGAAACCTGAAGACATTATGCTAGGTGAAATAAACCAGACACAAAAGGACAAATGCCATTTGGTTCCACTTTTATGAAGTACCTAGAACAGGCAAATTCACACCAAGAGTAGATCTGAAGGTAGCAGGGTGAGGGGGAGGGAAGAATGAGGGCTGTAGCTTAATGGGTGTAGAGTTTCTGTTTGGGAAGATGAAAGCGCTCTGGAGATGGATGGTGGTGATGTTGGCACAACAGTGTGAATGTACTTAGTGCCACAGAGCTGAACGTTTAAAAATAAAGTGGAAATATTTGTGCTATGTAAGTTTTACCACAACTATAAAAAAGGAAATGGGGCTCTATGTAGCAGTAGCAGGAGAGAGAGGGAGAGATCAATATTCTCTTTTTTGTTTTTTGAGACGGAGTCTTGCTCTATCGCTCAGGCCGGAGTGCAGTGGCGCAATCTCGGCTCATGCAGCCTCTGCCTCCCGGGTTCAAGCGATTCTCCTGCCTCAGCCTCCCAAGTAGTTGGGATTACAGGCGCCTGCCACCACACATGGCTAAGTTTTGTTATTTTTAGAGACGGGGTTTTGCCGTTTGGGCCAGGCTGATTTTGAACTCTTGACCTCGTGATCTACTCATGTCGGCCTCCGAAAGTGCTGGGATTACAGGCATGAGTCACTGTCTCCAACTATTGTTTCTTAATTATGTTGAGCCTTTTTGTTTGTTTGTTTTTGTTTTTGAGATGAAGTCTCGCTCTTGTCCTCCAGGCTGGAGTGCAATAGCTCCATCTTGGCTCACTGCAATCTCCGCCTCCTGGGTTCAAACCAAAGTGATGGAATTTCAGGCATGAGCCACCACAGCCAATATTGAGCCTTCTTTTAGCTTTAAAAGGAATGTCGGCCGGGCGCGGTGGCTCACGCCTGTAATCCCAGCACTTTGGGAGGCCGAGGCGGGTGGATCACTAGGTCAAGAGATCGAGACCATCCTGGTCAACATGGTGGAACTCCGTCTCTACTAAAAATACAAAAAACATTAGCTGGGCATGGTGGCGTGTGCCTGTAATCCCAGCTGCTCAGGAGGCTGAGGCAGGAGAATTGCCTGAACCCAGGAGGCGGAGGTTGCGGTGAGCTGAGACCGCACCATTGCACTCCAGCCTGGGTAACAAGAACGAAACTCCGTCTCAAATTAAAAAAAAGAAAAAAAAGGAATGTCACCGGGCACTATAGCTCACACCTCTAATCTCAGCGCTCTGGGAGGCGGATGGGGGTGGATCAACTAAGGTCAGGAGTTCGAGACCAGCCTGGCCAACATGGTAAAACCCCATCTGTACCCAAAATACAAAATTAAGGGCTGGGCACGGTGGCTCATGCCTACAATCCCAGCACTTTGAGAGTCCGAGGCAGGTGAATCACGAGGCCAGGGGATCGAGACCATCCTGGCTAATGTGGTGAAACCCCGTCTTGACTAAAAATACAAAAATTAGCTAGGCGTGGTGGCACGTGCTTGTAGTCCCAGCTACTCGGGAGGCTGAGACAGGAGAATCACATGAACCCATAGTCAGAGGTTGTAGTGAGCCAAGATTGCGCCACTGCACTCCAGCCTGGGTGACAGAGCAAGACTCTGTCTCAAAAAAAAAAAAAAAAACAAAAAGTTAGGGCTGGGCGTGGTGGCTCAGGCCTGTAATCAAACCTTTGGGAGGCTGAGGTGGGCAGATCACAAGGTCAGGCAATATGGTGAAACCTGTCTCCACTAAAAAATACAAAAATTAGCTGCATGTGATGGCACATGAGTGTAGTCCTAGCTACTTGGGAGGCTGAGGCGGGAGAATCGCTGGAACCAAGGGGGCGGAGGTTGCAGTGAGCTGAGATCGAGCCACTGCACTCCAGCCTGGGTGACAGAGCAAGACTCCATCTCAAAAGAAAAAAAAAAAAAAAAAAAAATTAGCCAGGTGTGGTGGCTCACGGCGGTAATCCCAGCTATACAGCTACTCCAGAGGCTGAGACAGAAGAATCGCCTAGAGCCCGGAAGGCGGAGGTTGCAGTGAACCAAGATCATGCCAGCCTGGGTGACAGGCTAAGTCTGTCTCCAAGAAAAGGAATGTCTAGATGTAGTATCTAAGAATGCAGTACGCGGAAGCCATTTCAGTGTTGGAGGCGAGGTGACGGAGTCCAGTGACTCCAGGTTCCTGGCTGAGGGATTGAGAGCGCCGAGGGTCACGGTGATAAGATGAAGACGGAAAATGAGCTGGGCTGGGGAAGGTGATCCTTTCCTCTGGAGGTGAACAGTTTGAGACTCCTGTTGGGTAGCCCGCTGGGCACGGTCAGCAGGCAATTGAGGTGGGGCTGGGAGGGTCTGGAGCTGGGATAGGCTCCAGCCGTACCACGTGGGCAGTAGTAGGGGTCCACAGAGTGTGAAGATGGCCAAGAAAGAGGTTTGGGTGGGGGTCTGGGGAGTCAGTAGCCAGGCATAGGCCACGGGGAAACGGATGCCAGGGGAAGAGGAAAGGGGAGTCTTTTCCCCCAGAGGGTCACTGGAAAGAGGGGCCAGCCCCGTGTCACATCCAGCAGAGACACAGGTACAGCAGAAGAACCTTGGACATGACCATGAGGAGGGCCTTGTTGGCCAAGACGTGGAAGAGATGAGTCTGAGAGCCTGGGGGACCACACCGTGTCCCCAGCACACGAAGCATGCCTGGCAGACAGGATGGATTTATGGACGGACGGACAGATGGATGGATGGATGGATGGATGGATGATAGATGGATGCAAAGACAGAGGAATAGATGGACAGATGCATAGATGGACAGACGGATGGATGGACAGACAGAATGAATGATCTGAGAGATCGGAAAGGCTTCATGAACAAAGTGAGACTGAGCTGCATCTCCAGGGGACTCTCCTCCTGAGTCAGGAATGACCCAGTGTCCTGGTCCAGAGAGGAAGTCAGCCTGGCTTGACTGGTGACACTTGTGGTGAATTTCAAAGTCCCTTAAAATGAGGCCAAGTGAGGTTGGGCAGTTCCAAGCCAGCTCGGGACTCCTCAGCCACACCGCACAGCTGTCTGAGGGGACGTGTCACTCAGGGATTTGCTGGAAGCTACTGGGCCCAGTGTTGCCATCAGCACCAACGGCTTCAGAGAAGGGAACACACACTAGGGTGACCCCAAGGCTGTGGGCAGCATCTGCCTCAGACAGGGGACAGGCACAGATACACCACTGGGAGGCTGGCCACCCCCTGCCCTGTGCCCAGGTCACAGCCTGCACACGGCAGCCCTGTGCCCCTCACACCCAGCAGGTTCCTGCTCCAGCCTGGCTCCTGGGCTGGCCCCAGATGTTGGCCTTGGGATGTTCAATCCAAGCAGAATTCACTGAGGCATGTGTTTGGCAGCGGGACCCAGCTCAGCGTTTTAGGTAAGTGGCTCCCACAACCTTCCCCAGCCTGTCCCACCCTCTCCTGTCTCTGGAAAATCTGTGTTCTCTCTTTGGGGCTTCTTCCCCTCTGCCCTCCCAGCCTTAAACACTGAACCCTTCCTTTCTCCATGGGGTCTGGGGAAGTAGGCTAGTCTGGGGGTAACTGATGGGAAGGGCCCCACAGTGGGAGCAGACACCTTCAGGTTTCCAACAGCGGGATGCAGCCGGGTCGCGGGGCCTGGGCTGGGATTAGGCAGAGTCAGGCTCCTCCCCATTTCCAGGCCAGATGTCTGAGTGAGGGACAGAGGCCGGTTCTAATGAGGGCGCTGCAGTGGCCTTAGAGACAGTCCCCGGGACCCCAGGGTCTAGGCTGAGGGCTGGATGCCCATCCAGCCTGTGAAGGCCACAGAGGGGCCTGGGGACACAGAGGTCACCCCAAAGGGAGACCAATGAAGGGCACAGAGAGGGCTCTGGGTCTAGGCTGCAGCTCTCTGGCCTGTGCTGGGTCATGAGGACACGGGGACACAGAGGGATGGATGAGACTGGGTGAGGTGCCAGAGCCCAGCCCTCCCAGGATGGTCACTGGAAAGGAGAGGCTCTCAGGGCAGAGATGTGTCCGTCTCTGGAGCCCCATCACCCCGGGGACCCAGAGTCTCTGTTCACGGGTCGGCCTCCCACCTTCATTTGAGGAAGGGCACCTTAGAGCCAGGAGGGAACTAGGGGGAGTAAATGGGGTACAGAGAACTCCATGGCCGCCAGGTGAAGTCCAGGGGCATCAGAAGCTGCTGGGGTGGGCATGGGGGCTGCAGTGCCCCAAAGTCTGGGGGAGCAGCCCCAAGAACGTAGCCAACGTGAAGGGTCCTGTGGTCGGGCTGGTGGGGACAGGGAGACGGCAGAGTCCCAGAGCGTGTGTGTGTGGAGCCCATGCTTCACCAGCAGAGCTGAGTGGGCCAGGCTGGGGCACAGCCTGGTGTCCCAGGGGATGGGAAGCTCCAGGCCATGCCATGCTTGGGCCTCCCCACACCCTGACAAATGGTTTGTGTGCTGTGGGACGGACCCCTAGATTCCAAACTCAGACTCCAGAAACCAGGAAGGAGGGAGCAGCCTGCCTTGAAACTGAGGGGAAACCGAGGCTGCAGAGGAAGGGCTGGGCCAGGGCACCAGGGAAAGGTGACTTGGGAAGGGCTCCTGGGAAGGTAGAAGGCTGTCTGCTCTCCAGAGGGCTCCAGTGGAAAGGAGGGGGATGAGGAAGGAAGGAGAGGCCCAGGGTGGACCCGACGGCCCCACCACGAACCCTCCCAGAGACTTTAGACGAAGAGACGCGCTCCACGACGCCCCACACTCCCTCTGCCATCTCTCACCCTGCTCTGTCCACACAGGTCAGCCCACGGCCAGCCCCTCGGTCACTCTGTTCCCGCCCTCCTCTGAGGAGCTCCAAGCCAACAAGGCCACACTGGTGTGTCTCATGAATGACTTCTATCCAGGAATCTTGACGGTGACCTGGAAGGCAGATGGCACCCCCATCACCCAGGGAGTGGAGACCACCACGCCCTCCAAACAGAGCAACAATAGGTACGCGGCCGGCAGCTACCTGAGCCTCACGCCGCAGCAGTGGAAGTCCCGCAGCAGCTACAGCTGCCAGGTCACGCACGAGGGGAAAACCGTGGAGAAGACAGTGGCCACTGCAGGATGTCCTTAGGCCCCCAACCCTCACCCCACCCACAGGGGGGTGGAGCTGCAGGTTCCCAGGGGAGGGGTCTCTCCCTGCATCCCAAGCCATCCACGCTTCCTGTACCCAGTAAACCCTCAGTAAATATTCTCTTTGTCAACCAGAAAGCCTGCTCTCTCTGCATTTCTTATCTCTCATAGAATTTGATGCTTCTCCTGGCTTCTCAGTGTGGCGCTGGGGGCATCCTGGCACCAGTGGGAAAGTAGCCTGGGGGAGAGGATCACAGCCTCCAAGGGGTGTCTCCTGGGGAAACAGGCCAGGATAGGAGTCTGCTCACTCAACACCAGTCCCTCCATTCTCTCCCTCCTCCCTTCCTCTTTGCAGCTCAACCCCTGACTCGCTGCCTGCTTCTGGAGGGGGCTATTTCTGGTTGAGCCTCCAGATACGCCCTCTCGACCCTCTACCCTCCCACGGCCTCTCTTTCCTCAGCCTAGAAATCCTACTCTGGGCCTGGAGCCCCTCTGCCTCTGGCCCTGGCCCCTGGAATGTTCTTCCTTTCTGCCCAACTCCCCACCACTGAGAGCTAGACTGTCCAGGACACTCCAAACACCATCAGATTCATGAGCTCTTACATTCTGGGCCCACCTTGATTTTTCACCTGACAGCAGGTTCAGAGGTGTGAGAAAAATAGGAGGAAGCCAGGAAGGAAACACACATGAAAGGCCTACAAGAGGCTCAGGACACTTGTAAAAAGATAGGCTCTGAGCTACCCAGGAACCAGTGCAAGAAGGGTAATAGGTGCTCCATCATTTCTAAGAGGTTAAACAAGTCTTTGCTCAAAGGAAGTTGGTGTTCTCCATGCTGAGGGCTGAGGCCAGGCATCTCATCATAATTAAAAGTGGGGATGTGTTTTACCCCAGGCCTCACTATCGATGGGATTTGGGCTCCAACATGTGCACAGATATCTGCCTGGCAGCCCTAGGATGTGGAGATTTTCTCAGGTGCTTGGCACAGAATGTCATTGTCACTGGCCATCTTTGGAGGAAGCATCCTTTTTTTTTTTAAATTGTACTCTGGGCTCTGGGGTACATGTGCATGTCCTGCATCCTGCAGGATTGCTGCATAGGTACATACATGCCATGATGGTTTGCTGTCTCCATCCTCTCCACTGGCCCCTACATCAGGCATTTCTCCCGGTGTTATCCCTCCCCATCCTCCCCCCCCCCCCCCCCCGCCCCCACTGTCCCTCCCCTCCCCTCCCCTCCCCTCCCTTCCACCCCCAACCTAGCCCTGCTGTGAGTGTTGTTCCCTGGGGAAGCATCCTTTTTGGGAAACACTTCTCCATTGGATCCTGGGCCTCAGGTGGAAAACCAGGTCCTGCACTGAGACTTTCTCTGTGAGGCTCCCTGGGTCTGGGGCTCCAGCTGCTCTCTGAGGGAAAGGTGTGTGGGAGAGAACACGGCCCAGCCCCTCCTGCATGCTTCCTGCTCAGCAGGGGGTCAGAGGGGTGGGGGCACCAGCAGTGGTCAGGCCTGTGTCTCCGTGGGTGGAGCCAGGGAGGGGTCCTCCAGGCATCCTGGGGAGTCTCTCCCACGGCTCCTGTTTGACTTTCCGGTGGCTGCTGTCACAAATCACCCCTAAGTTAGTGGCTTAAAACATCACACACTGATTCTCTCCCAGGTCTGAAGGTCAGAAGTCCAAAATGAATCCTCAAGTGCTAAAATCAGGGCTCAGCAGGGGCGGCCTCCTTCTGAGGGCTCTGGCGAAAATCCGCTTCCAGGATGTTTTCAGCTTCCAGAGGACGCCCTGGGCTTCTGGCCCCTTCCTCCGACTTCAGCGCCAGAGCAGCCTCTTCAAATCTCTCTCCCCGCCCCTCTCTCCCCCCCCCCGCCCCCACTGTCTTCTCTCATCCTCCCTCCTTCTCTCCCTTTCTTTCCCTCCACCCCACACCTTCTCTCACTCTGACCCCACTACCTCCCTCTTTCCCTTATAAAAACCCCATCTTGGACCCACGCAGATAACCCAGGATCATCTTCCACCTCAGGCTCCTTAACACTGTCACCTCCGCAAAGTCCCTGTGACCACACAACACAGCACATGGACAGGTCCTGGGACTGGGACACAGGCCTCCCTGGGAGGTCCTAACTCAGCCAACCACAGCTTCTTTCCCTCCTTCCTTTCTCTGTCTCCAGGTATGAGAAGGGAACGCACAGAGGTCGGTCAATGGATCCTCGCAGGTTCAGCGAAGTGTTCTAATGTTAGACGGCAGAGTAGAGTGGCTGTCGTTAGCAACGGTGTATTTGCAGTGGTTCCTGGGGAGCTCAGAGCCCGTCTTTCGCAAGTGTCCTGAGCCTCTTCCAGGCCTCTCATGTATGTTTCCTTCCTTCCTCGCTTCCTCCTGGCCTTGACCTCCCAAAGTATATTTCAAAATAGCTACAAGACAGGACTTGAAATATACTCAACACAGAGAAATGGTGAATACTCAAGGCCATACCCCAAATACCCTGACTTGATGATGACGTGCTAGATGCGCTGAACCAAACATCACACGTACCTCGTAGATAGGTCCAATATTATGTATCAGTATAATATTTTCTATTCATAAGAAAGGTCAAAAAAAGAACTTAAGCATAAATTAGCCATTTGACCTAGAAATCCCAGCCCTAGAAATTTATCCAGAAGAAATAAAAGCATGTGTTCAAAAAAGATGTGTAGGCTGGTCACAGTGGCTCACACATGTAATCCCAGCATGTTGGGGGGTGGAGGAGGGTGGATCATGAGGTCAGGAGATCGAGACCATCCTGCCTAACACGTTGAAATTCTGTCTCTGCTAAAATACAAAAATTAGTCGGTCACGGTGGCACACGCCTCTAGTCCCAGCTATTTGGGAGGCTGAGGCAAGAGAATCTCTTGAACAGCATGGGAGGCAGAGGTTGCAGTGAACCAAGATCACGCCACTGCACTCCAGCCCGGGCAACAGAGCGAGACTTGGTCTCAAAAAACCAAAACAAGGCCGGGCGCGGTGGCTCACGCCTGTAATCCCAGCACTCTGGGAGGCCGAGGCGGGTGGATCACGAGGTCAAGAGATCGAGACCATCCTGGTCAACATGGTGAAACCCCCTCTCTACTAAAAATACAAAAATTCAGCTGGGCATAGTGGCGCGTGCCTGTAATCCCAGCTACTCAGGAGGCTGAGGCAGGAGAATTGCCTGAACCCAGGAGGCGGAGGTTGCGGTGAGCCGAGATCGCGCCATTGCACTCCAGCCTGGGTAACAAGAGCGAAACTCCGTCTCAAAACAAACAAACAAACAAACAAACAAACAAAAAAAACAAACAACAACAAAATACGTGTCACCAGCTGGGTGAGGTGGCTCACGCCTGTAATCCCAGCACTTTGGGAGGCCAAGGCAGGCGGATCACTTGAGGTCAGGAGTTCCAGATCAGCCTGGCCAACACGGGGAAACTCCGTCTCTACCAAATACACTTATATAAAAAAGCTGGATGTGGTGGCGGGCCCCTGCATCCCAGCTACTCAGGAGGCGGAGGCAGGTGAATCGCTTGAACCCTGGAGGCAGAGGTTGCAGTGAGCCGAGATCGCGCCACTGCACTCCAGCCTGGGCGACAGAACAAGATTTGGTCTCATAAAAAAAAAAAAAAAAGACATATACATAAATGTTCCCAGCAGTCTCATTCACTACAGCCAACAAGTGGAGACAACCCAAGTGTCCATCAGCTAGAGAATGGATAGACCCATGTGGTCTAACAGTACCGTGGAGTGCTGCTCAGTTATCAAAGGAAAAAAGAACGAGGTAGGGATGAATTTCAAAAACATGACAGTAAGCAAAACAAGTAACATTCCACGAGGGAAGTTGGTGGGGATGAAAACACTGACCTGGCAAAATTTTACTCTGTTCATTGCGGTATTAGGTACTGAGTACCTACTGACCAGGTACTGTGCTAGGTGCGGCCGCTACAGAAATGAGAAGCAGACGCCATCTTCATTCTGATGACACTCACCAAATCAGCTGTTTCTGATGAACATTCAGGTACCTTGACTCTCACTCATCAGATTTTCACGCTTTACTTAACGCGGCTTAAATCACCCTATTACCCAAGTCTCCTTTCTTCTTCTTCTTCTTTTTTTCTTTTTTATTGAGACAGAGTCTTGCTCTGTTGCCCAAGCTGGAGGGCACTGGTGCCATCTTGGCCCACTGCAACCTCCATCTCCTAAGTTCAAGCAATTCTCCTGCCTCAGCTTCCCGAATAGCTGGGATTACAGGCATGCGCCAGCCACCACACCCAACTAATTTTGTATTTTTAGTAGAGAAGGGGTTTCTCCATGTTGTCAGGCCGGACTAAAACTCCCGACCTCAGGTGATCTGCCTGCCTTGACCTCCCAAAGTGCTGGGAATACAGGCGTGAGCTACTGTGCCTGGTCTTTTTAATATTTATTTATTTGAGACAGAATCCTCTCTGTCACCCAGGCTGGAGTGCAATGGCTCAATCTCAGCTCACTGCAACCTCCACCTCCCTGGTTCACGTGATTCTTCTACTTCGGCCTCCCGAGTACATGGGATTACAGGGCTCGCCACCATGCTAGACTAATTTTTGTGCTTTTAGCAGAGACTAGGTGTAAATGTACTTTCACCACGTTGGCCAGGCTGGTCTTGAACTCCTGACCTCAGGTGATCCACCCGTCACAGCCTCCCAAAGTACTGGGATTACAGGTGTGAGCCACCACACCCTGCCGTAACCGGGGTTTTATATTGAGTTCGTTGCCAAGAGTGACTTCCAATAAAACCCTTCTGTACTTTTCTCAGGACTGGAAAGCTCAGGCAGCCCAGGATGAATAATGCAGTCACCACAGAGGGGCAGGGTGGCCACAAGGTGGGCAGCATCAGGGACGGGCATTATGACATTTGGGTGGGGTTGCAGTGCATGGCTTTGTGAGCCACTAGCCTGACTTGGTTGTTTCCTGGTAACCAGGTGACATAGGAGGCTTTGTGGGTGATAGGCATCAGCCAGGGCCAGCAGCCTTCAGTCGGAAGCTAGGAGTGGGGAGAGGAGGAGCTCCGACTAGACTGTCTCACGGCAGTTTTTGTGCCTCTTGGCGCTTACTGTGTCCTTTGGTTTTTAAAATAAGACAGAAGGTCTTCTCCTAGGTGGTCCATGGGGAACACCTTGAGCTGTTGCCTGGGCCCCAGGGCTGGCCCCAGATGTGGCTTCTGCAGGCGGAAGGTAGCACCCCGCAATGACTCTCAGATCCCTGAGACTGTGGCCACCGCAGCACCAGCATCCGCCACTGCAGAGCCTGGCGAGCCGGGTGCGGAAGCCGCAGAAGTCCAACGTGTGCGGCCCATCACCAACCGGAAGACACGCAAAGGTAAAGAAGCCATGGGTGCCATTTCTGTCTGGCACATCTCTGGCCATCACCATCCCACCCCCTTCCCAAACCCTGACCCCCAGAGACATCCCCAGGTTCCAGTTTCCCTCCTGCCTGGATAGCCAGCTTTCCCAGGGCTGGGCATGCAGGACAAAGGCTGGTTCTGCCTCTTGTCGTTGCTGTTGAGCCTTCTCGTTGAGGCCTTTTTGGTCCAGTCTCTCCCTTTTCATTTTTGGCATCTCCATGGCATTTTCTGTTCTCACCTCTCCAGCTGGTCTGGTACCTAAGTGAAGGAGCCAGTTAAGGGCCCAATTCTTTATCTTCTCCCATTCCTTAAGGTAGCTAATCATTGGGATAATTCAGACTCAAATATTTGGAGACTTCTTAAATTCAAAATAGAGTTTGCCATGGAAGAGATTACATAGTAGTCTTTTTTTTGAAGGGGGGGAAGCTTCTCCTACAGGAAATGGTCGTCTTAATAGATGGTTTTAAGTCACCTTGACAGAAGCTACTTTATTTCTTCCACTTGTAATTTGAAAACAGAGGGAAAAAAATTGGGGGACATGCTTAAAATGAGTACCAAAGATATGAAATGTTACTGCCGGGGCTGTAAAAAAGGTGTTTTTGTTTTGGTTTTACCCAAAAGAGTTTAGCCGTGGTGCTCTGATCACTTTAAAATTCCCACTTTGACATGAATGTCTCTTCAGCCCGACTCCAGTGACTGCACGGGCTCTGTTTACCTCCTCGTTCTGAAAGAGAGGTGGAGCTGGCTCATTGTCACAGTTTCCAAAAGAGATGAAATGACTTTAGACTTGAATCTGTAAGGTAAAGGTTTGAGAGTTAAAAAGCCAGACCCTGCCTGTGCAAAAGAGTTTGTTTTCGTGGCTCCGCTTCCTTTCTGCCCCCTCCTGCCAGTAGAATCCTGTTCAAGATGAGTATTGGAGTTATTCAGACTCTAAACTGCTGTCGTGGGGAGAGGGTAGGAAAGGGGAGGAGAGAGGAGACATTTAATTGTTTTTTGCTATGGTCAAGTTGAAGACAAAAACTAACACTTGCAAGACAGGAGAGAAGCATTAGTCACAAAAGCAGTGAAAAAGTTGTGCCTAACTACATTCGGTGAGCAAATGAAAGCTGCCAGACTCAGAAAAACAGCGATGCTAATGGAACTGACTTTAGTAACCAGGGTTTTTTATTGAGTTCAGCACCCAGGGTGACTTCCAATAACAGCCACCACCTCCCCCCGCCATACTTTTCTCAGGACTGGAAAGCTCAGGCAGCCCAGCATGAGTAATGCAGCCACACAGAGGGGGAGGGCGGCCACAAGGTGGGCAGCAGCAGGGATGGGCATTGTGAGGCACTGGGTGGGGCTGTGGGGCGGGGCATTGTGAGCCCCTAGTCTGACTTGAGTGTTCCCTGGTAACCAGGTGACATAGGAGGCATTGTGGGTGACAGGCATCAGCCAGGGCCAGCAGCCTTCAGTCTAAAATCCTCTAGGACTTTAGAAATAGATGAATCTAGCTAAAAAGAATTCTGGATAACCAGCTCCTTGAATAAAAACGAAGTCCACTGAAATAGAACACATTATGTCATAAAGACATAGAAATATGATCAACTCATTTCTTTCATTTTAATGGCAGAGATTTTATTAGTATGGAGAAAATGTCTGACAGCTCTTGTATTTAAACTTCAGTTTGGCTCTTACTTTCTTCCATGGATAATTAAGCCTCACAATGGGTGTGCCTTTGTAACAAAGAAGTGCTGTACTCCTTTTCAGAATATTGAAAAACTGTGAAAGAATGAACAAATAATGATGAGACTTCATTGATTGTAACTTATACACCAAGTATACAAGTACCTGTGGAAACTCCTTGCTTGGTGGTCTATGGCAAGCCTCTGTGTCATATTCTATACCAGGTGGTAGATGAGGTCGTGTTGAGAGCATAAAATGAGCTCTTCATGGTATTCGTTAGGATGTAAAACATGTTTTCATGTACATCTTATTGGACCCTTCAAAATACAAATAAGGCCTGTGTGTATTCTCCCTATGTTGCTGATGCAGAAAGGAAGGCTTAGAGATCGGAAGGGACCGTGTGAGACAGCTGCTGATCAGAACTGAGGTTCTCAGTCGTCAGAGTAGACATGGAGGTCGTAGTGGTGGCAAACTCAGTTCTTAAACAACTTGACAAACTCCAGAATGTCGTATATTGTAAGGTCTACCCACAACAGAGACCTCTCTTAGAAGTTACTTTCATCTTGATGAGTTCCATTTGCATGTTATTTTACACAACTTACAGGCAACATTTACCTCTGCATTTTTCATCCTAAAGAGACGGGTCCTCACTGTGTGGTACAGGCCGGCTTCTGACTCCTGGCCTGGGCTTAAGCACTCCTGCCGCCTCAGCCTGGAGAAGAGCTGACAGTGCAGGCATGTGCCGTCTCTCCTGGCTCCACCTTCTGTCTATACATTTATTGAAATGGATAAGGATAAAAATAGGGGTAACAAAATGGCCTAAATTTACCAGTCAAATCAACAGTTTAATAAATATTGAAGTGTTTCTTCTGCGAACTGATTTGAAGCTGAGAATGCCCTGGTCAGGAGAAGCTGGCCAGAGGGCAGGTAAGGCCCCACCCATTCAGCACAGGATACGAGTCAGAAGTGTTAGGTCAGAGAAGTTGAAGAAAAAATAGTTTGTGAGCACAGAATTTACCATTTTATGTGTATGTGCATGACAGTAAGTTTCCATATGTCTCTTCAAATGTATTTTTGTGGTATTCAATAGAGGGATAACAGAAACCTCAATTTCAGTGTTTATTCCTTGGCCAGACACGGTGGCTTTTGCCTGTAATCCCAGCATTTTGGGAGGCCGAGGTGGGCAGATCACCTGAGGACAGGAGTTCAGGACCAGCCTGGCCAACATGGTGAAATCCCGTCTCTACCAAAAATACAAAAAAATTAGCCAGGTGTGGTGGCACATGCCTGTAATCCCAGCTACCTGGGAGGCTGAGGCAGGAGAATCGCTTGAATCCGGGAGTTGCAGGTTGCAGTGAGCTAAGATCGCACCAATACACTCCAGCCTGGCTGGGCAAAAAAATAGAAGAAAGTAACATGCTCAGAACACTCAATATAAAGTATAGACACATTCAAAGTTTGTTGTTAATATCTTTATTTCAGAAAATTGTGTACCACTTTTCTTGAAAACTGATAAATTCCCACTTAGATATGAAACATTTTAGCCCTTCTATAATGAGGAATTGAATTATTTTTGTTACTTAGACAAATACCACAGCAACCAGTGCTCCAACCATTCTGTGGCACACTCAACAGTCATGTAAAGTCATCAGGTAGAGCAGGGTGCACTGCTGTGGAAGGACATCCTGGAGTGCTGTCTAGGTGGCAAGTCCTGTTTCAGGAACTCATGCCATAAATGATGCTCTGCTTCATTGTTCTCTTCTGAAATATTTCAAAAGAACATTGTGTCTTGAAGCCATTTCGAAGAGATGTTCTAAGAACCCACTTTAGATCTCAGACTCAAGCATATTTCCTCCTATCTTGCCTTTATTTAGCAGTACATCTAATATGACTGGGGGTAATAGAAGTACCACAGATTAACATAGTAGGAGCTCATAGCAAATTTTCTCACTAGCCATCAACTTTCCATGCAGCCTTTTGTGTTCTTACCTTAGGAACGCTGCTAATTTGCTGGCTCTCTCAAGTGACGGGTCAGGGAAGGGAAAGAATGGCATATGATGTAGAGACCCCTGAGCAGCAGGTCTTTCCGCTTTCTAGTAGCTATTTAAAACCCTCCTTTAAAAATAACTATCAGTATGTTTCATGTAAAAGATGTAGAAAATACAGAAAAATTATTCATTATACTCAGAATACCCAGAGCTCACTTCTATTAATTATTATTTGGGTACTGGTTCTTCTAGAGATTTGTGGTATGCATTTGAATGTAATATTTTATTTCACAAACTTTTTTGCAAAATAAAACTTTTTGATCACTTTATATGTGCTGCCTTGTAACTTTTACTTAAAGCAGTGAAATAATGGCATAAGTTTCTAAAACAGTACTTGACACCTAGCAAGCACTCCAGGATGTCTTTGGCTGCCAGGGCACCCTGCTCTACCTGATGACTTTGAATAACTGCTTGGTGTACTACGGACTGGTTAGAGCACTATTTACTTATCTGCCCTTTGCGATTGGCCATCTTTTGTAGTAAAGTCATAAACAGTCCTGTTATGTTTGATTCAAGGAACACAGATAAAGCACGTGTTGATGACAGATGCGTGGTATCTCCTTATAAAACTCAGGAAGTCTGTTTTGTTTAGTGACATAATTAGACCCATGAAATGAGTCACTTTGTAGTTAAGGTATTTTAGTATTAAATATACTTGTGTCAAACTGAAGTTACCATCGACTTTTATTTATTTATTTATTTATTTATTTTTTTGAGACGGAGTTTCGCTCTTGTTACCCAGGCTGGAGTGCATTGGCGCGACCTCGGCTCACCGCAACCTCCGCCTCCTGGGTTCAGGCAATTCTCCTGCCTCAGCCTCCTGAGTAGCTGGGATTACAGGCATGCGCCACCATGCCCAGCTAATTTTTTGTATTTTTAGTAGAGACGGGGTTTCACCATGTTGACCAGGATGGTCTCGATCTCTTGACCTCGTGATCCACCCGCCTCGGCCTCCCAAAGTGCTGGGATTACAGGCTTGAGCCACCGCGCCCGGCCCACCATCGACTTTTAAATAGACATTAACATTCTTCATTTAAGTTTTTATGGATCTTGATAGCGCGTGTCTTTAATTCTAAATAGCTACCAGTTTAAAAAATCTGATGCTGTCTTAGATGATAAATGAAAAGACATTAGCAGATCTGGGAAAATCGGGAGAAATGTAACCAGTTTGGGGTAAAATGAAATACATTTATTCAGCGGTTTTAAATGGCCCCACAGTGTTGCAGATGCAGGGCAAACAGTGGAATACAAGATAGAGCCCCATTCTGACTCTGACCCTTACATTCTATAGGGACATAAGGGCAGATGGCACATGAATAGTCAAGAATGGCAGGTGGTGATGTGCTGGGAAGAAAGTAAAGCAGGGTGATGGATTAAAGAGGAGGGCAGCTTTATGGAGGGTGGGGGTAAGAGCTGGATGTTCTCTTTAAGTGACATGTGAACAGTCTTAAAAGTGAAATGGGCTGGGTGTAGGGGCTCCCACCTTTAATCCCAGCACTTTGGAAAGTCAAGATGAGGAGACTGCTTGAGGCCAGGGGCTTGAGACCAGCCTGGCCAACAGAGGTACCCCGTCTTATTTATTTTAAAAAGTAAAAAAGTGAGGGGAGCCTTGTGAGGGTGATAGGAGAGGGCTTCCTGAGAGGGATATCTTCTTTGGAATTCCTGAAATGGAAACAGACCTGTTTTGGGCAAAGGACGGAAAAACACAAGGATGGCTCCAGCAGAGTGAAAGAGCTGCTGGGGTGAATAAGGTGGGTGAAGGCCTTGTACACCTAGCGGGCACTGACAAAGAATATGCACTTCAGTTGAGATGGAAAACCACTGGAGGATTATAGCCCAGGATTACTGTTAATTCTCTAAGAAAAAGACTGAGCAGCGGCTCCGTGCGAATATACTGTAATACAGGCACGGATGGAAGCAGGAAGAGCAGCTTGGAGGCTGGTGGAGTAGTTCAGGTGAGAGCCAACAGCGAAGAGAAGAGCAACAATGACCCGAAAGAGGCTGACTTAGAAAATCAAGTGAATCTCAAAGTAGATAATAAGGTGGTAAACAGACAAGTCACAGAAAAAGAAATGCAGGTGATTTTATTTATTTATTTATTATGTTTAAAAATTTTTTTTTTAACTTTTTTTATTGCGCTTTAGATTTTGGGGTACATGTGAAGAATATGCAAGATTGTTGCATAAGTATACACATGGCAGTGTGATTTGCTGCCTTCCTCCCCATCACGTATATCTGGCATTTCTCCCCATGCTATCTCTCTCCAACTCCCCACCCCCCGCTGTCCCTCCGCTATTTCCCCCTGACAGACCCCAGTATGTGATGCTCCCCTCCCTGTGTCCATATATTTTCACAGTTCAACACCCGCCTATGAGTGAGAACATGCGGTGTTTGATATTCTGCTCTTGTGTCAGTTTGCTGAGAATGATGGTTTCCAGGTTCATCCGTGTCCCTACAAAGGACACGAACTCATCGTTTTTGATGGCATGCAGGTGATTTTTAAACACATCTTCACACATAAGAGAAAGGCAAATGACAGCTATACTGCAGTATCTCTCCTATTGAGGGAAATTCCATAAACGTGGCAATACATTCTTTGGTTTGCCTGTAAGGAAAGTTGTATTCACATATTGCTGGTGGAAATGCAAAAAGGCTCAACTCCATGAAGGGGAATTTGGTACAATCTCACAGCCTTGCAAATGCATTTAAACCAGACATCCTACTTTGAGGAATTTTGTCTACTCCATAAATGCAAAACAAACTATGCACAAAGTTCTTGTTGCATTTTTAAATATTTGTGTTTATTCTTCATTTAACTTTTTAAAACACTCCTATAGTTGATTATTAAAACAAAAACAAGAGCAAGTAGTGAGCATATGATGATTACAGTTCTTTTTCATTCACCACTGCACATAAAATGCCAGCAGCGAGTGTTACTCACTGGCCCATTAAGAGGTCTGGCACTGAACACCGCCTCTGGGGTGATGGTCATCATCCTCATATGCTTCTCCAGTGCTGTCTTTCCTGATTTGGATCAAAGTCCACCACTTCTACTTGATCCGTCTCATTAGTCTCTTTCACTTCCTTCCTCTCCGGTAGGAGTTTTTTCAGCAAATACAGTTTAATCTGGAGAGAGAAAGCCATTCTCAGGAAAGTTTACCTTAAATTCGATGATTAGGCGACGCTTTTCGTATGGTCTATGATAAACTGGCATGCCTTCATTTAGTACACACTTGATATCTCCATGCTTGACAATCTGACCTGGATGAGAGGTGATGACTACAGTTCGGCTGTCAAGGGTAGATATTGGCTTTTGGAAGCCACACAGTGCTTCAACCAGCTGTGTGTCCATACACATGAAAAGGTCTTCTCGTTGAGTAAAAACAGCATGGTCCTTCTGATCTAACACAATGATTATATCTCCCGGCTCCAGTCCTTGTTCTTGGTCTCCTTCACCATGGAATGTTATCTTCTGGCCATCTTTCATGCCTTTGTCCATATGAACTTCTAGAATCTTCTTCTCTCGAACTATCCCTAAAAGCAAAAAGATATCTAAAAGATAGGTTTTACACCTATCTTTAGAACTGATCCGCTCCCCATGGCCCTGGTGCTCCATGCACACAGACTGAATTTGCTGAACCATTCCAGGTCCCATCTGATGAATTCTTATTTGCATTCAGTACCTCGGCAATTGGGACAGCACTCCACTGCTCCTTTCTTACCCCCTCTACCTTCAGAGTTGTCACAGATCACATTCTTTTGCAGAGCCAGTTTTCTTGTTGCACCATTATATAAGTCTTCTAGGGTTACTGCGAGCTGATGTACAACATTTTTACCTCTCCTTTCTCTCTGCATTCTTCCTCCTCCTCCAAAATACATATCAAAGACGTCCATGGGCGAGCCAAAACCGCCGCCTGCTCCACCCTCTTTAGTTGCCTGTTCTCCTCCTTTGTCATGTAATTCCCTTTTCTCTGCATCAGAGAGAACTTCATAAGCTTGAGAAATCTGTTTAAACTTCTCTCCTTCATTGGGATTTTTATCAGGATGGTACTGCAAGGCGAGTTTCCTATAAGCCTTTTTCAATTCTTCCTGAGTAGCACTGGGTTTGACCCCAAACATCATAGTAAGCGGTTTCTTTCACCATCTTCTACTGCCGGTGAGCGGGCTGAGGTCCACGTGTGAGGGAGCAGGAAGGAGCCAGGAGCTGTAGGCAGCTCGGGCAGCTAGGGATCCTCTGCCTCTCACCCAGCGTTCTGGAAAGATCCTCCCAGCGCACCACAGCCGTCATCTTTTGTAGCCGGAAGTCCCTCCCTTCTCGGCCGCGGCCACCGCCCCGCGGTTGCCTGGGCAACCGCGCGGGGGCGCATGGGTCGGGAGGAGCTGCGCCATAAGGCCTTGTGGGGGGTGGGTGCCAGCCCGGCTTCCCGACGCTCGTGGAATCTTCTGGAGCCCTTTCCTCCACTCAGCGAGCTCAAGAGTGCGGGAGTCTCCGGCTGGTGGGCCAGGGCACGGGAGCAGCGCAAGTCCTAGGGTTCCCAAGTCAGTATGGCGGCCGCCTCCGCCTGGGAGGGCGGGAAGGGCTCTGTTGCATTATTTTCAATAAATATCGGAAATAACTGAAATGCCTAGTAAGGGACTAGTAAAATAAGCTGGTACTTCTACATAAAAGAGAACTATGGAGCTGTAAAAAACAGAAAGATGTCTTTTTACTGCTGTGGAGTGATTCCAAAGATAGGTTAAGCAGAAAAGCAAAAAGGCGAACACGCAGTAATATACATGAAAGAAAGCAGGGGAAATAATGTGTATTTCATTATTTAAAAATAAAAAACAACGTTGGGGAAGTGTTGATGATGACCTGTGACTGTTTTAGCCAAAGCGCATATTTTCTTGAACGGTTATTTTGCTATGGGTTTTGCAAAGGATGTTAACTGTTCAGTTTTCACATTTGAGTTAACTTGAGAAAGCTTTGCTTTGTAATTTATCATGCATTATGTAGTATACAGACTGCCCTTTCATTTTATTCGATCCTCTCAATGTTTTGAGTTAGGTATAATACAGGAATTGTACTTGTGTTATATATGAGGAGGCTGGTTCTAAGAAGACTCAGTAGATCAAGAATGTAAATTCTAGATATATGGCATATAAAACTAGAATTTATAAAAAGGTGTGCATATGGCCTGCTGTAAATACTGCCTTTAAAAAAACCTTTTTTTTTTTTTAAGCTTCCTAAAGCAATTATGTCTCAGCATGAAAACAGCAACATTAGATAATGAGAAATAAAATGGGGATACTTGTAACACAGTTATGCCTTTTATTTTGAAGAGACAGGGTTTTGCTTTGTCACCCAGGCTGGAGTGCAGTGACACTGTCACAGCTCACTGCGGCTGCAAACTCCTAGGGTCAAATGATCCTCTCACCTCAGTCTTCTGTGTAGCTAGGGATACAAAGGCTCACCACCACATCCGGTAGTCTTTAGAATATTTTTTGTAGAGATGAGGTCTCACTATGTTGCCCAGGCAGGTCTCAAACTTCTGACCTCAAGGAGTCCTCCTGCCTTAGCCTCCAAAAATGTCAGGATTACAGCCATGGGCCAGCCCACCTAGCCCAGAAATGGTCCTAAAAGTCTGGGAAAAAAGTTAAATGCTATTAAGAAATATACAAAAAGATAAACATATACTATGGTATATGAAGTGTCACAGTTCACTTATGGTCACTACAACATTGATTAAAATGTCACACAGTTCAGGCAAGTCTGAGGACTGAGAGGGACGTACAGGATTGGTTTGGAAGCCACAATCAGGATTGTCAGAGCTGGGAAAGCAGAAGCAAGGCAAGAGTGTGCCCAGGAGTGGGGCGCGCAGCAGCTCCGTGGTGCGCCGTGTGCACAGGACTGGGACACTCAGCAGCTCCGTGGTGGGCCCTGTGCACAGGAGTGGGGCATGCAGCAGCTCCGTGCTATGCCGTGTGTCCTCTTACATGGCAGGCTGGCTCCAGCTCAGCAGATGAGAATCACCTGATGGGTGGGAAGAGTGGATTTAGGTAAAATCTCAGACCGTGCATCATAACTGAGAGACTTTAAATGTTTGCCTTATGGGACGTAAAACTAATAAAAGTGACAACATAGGGATAATAGAGTAGGTCAGTAAATGCAGTAAGCCACCTGCCACCTCTCCAGGGCATCAACCATCCCAAAAAAATATTGAGGCAGCAGGATTTGACAAACTTCTCACCAGAGAGGGTCCAGGGCATGATCTAGAACACTCAGGTGTCCAGGGTTCAGGGCATGATCTAGAGGACTCAGGTGTTCAGGGATCTCTATCCCCAGGGAACCAATTACATTCTTACCTCAGATCTGTCACTTCTCACTGTAGTAACTCTGGGCAGGTCACTCAAAATGTCTGAGTTTTAATTCACTGAATTGGAAAATACGGGTTGTAGCCCCTTCTCTGCCTGTCCCTTGGGGCTGGTGTGGGGATCAAGGAAATCACAGATCTCTGTCATGAGCTGGAAGGCATATGCCCATGGAAACTGTGAAGTCACTTTCCATCCTTTCCTGTCCAGGAGACACACAAGCTCCCTCTTTGTATTCAACCAGTACCTAGTATCTGGATTATTCTTCCATACATTGAATGATTGAACATATTTGGGCATTTACAAAGACTGAGTCTACTTAAGTCTTTATCAGCATTTCATCCTTTTAGGCGCTATAGACCTTAGTAGGTCTACAGCATAGATCTACTAACATTTCCACATCTCAGAATAGGGAACTGAGGCACAGATGGGTTCATATCCTCTCCCAGGTATGTGCAGATTCTAAGTAGGATTTGAACCCAGCCTGTTCTTGGTAACTTGGATCTGCTGCTTTTCTATATTGTTTCATCTGAATAAATGTGTCTGCCTGCACAAACAAATCTTCCTAGAACCCAGATCTAATTCAGGTAGAGTTGAAAAGCAGTTGGTAAAAACTGGGATCAAGAGTTTAAACTGTGAATAAGTTTTTTACTAATTTCTCTGTGCTCCTCTGCCAGCAAGATGTCAAGCACTGTCTTTATTATAGTATATTTCCTGAATCTATAAGAAGTCTGCTCTACCTTGCAGGTTTGGCTGGCCGCACCAGGCGCTGGGCAGAAAAAGTATGGAAGTGTAAGAAAATTTCCCCCATTGAAAATGAAGGTAGGGTGGAAATTATGTCATTAAGTTTATTTAAGCAAATAATTCCAGTGTATTCATCCAGTGTCCCATATTAGAGAAACTCAGTAAATGCTATGTCATGTTCTTCAATTATTTCATTTGTGCCAATTTAAACGCATTAAATCAATGGTGGGTGATGCAACTACACAAGTAAAGTTACGTTGACAACTTAGAGTTTGTTTCTCTTTCTGTGAAAAGGTCTCATTTTGTCACCCAGGAGTGCATTGGTGCAATCACAGCTCCTTGCAATCTTGACCTCCCGATGTTCAGGGGATCCTTCTACCTCAGCCTCCCAAGCAGGTGGCTGTAATGCACATGTCTTTATACCAAGCTATTTGCTTTTTAAGTTTATTTTTTATAGAGATAAAGTTTCACCATGTTGCCCAGGCTTGGTTCAATTTTCATAGTAAAGGATATCTCCAATGTTTAGACATTTGCTTTCAGGTTGGGCAGTTAGGAATACAGAAATTATAAACCTTCCTGTGTCTTGTTCGGAAACAATACTAAAATTATGATTACTTGCTTGTATGGTAAGACTGCATGTTTCTTTGTAAGAATTTTGGTAGGTTTTACCGGTGAAATCATCTGAAGGTAGTGTTTTTGTTTTTGTTTTTTTGAGAAGATATTAATTATTGATTCAATTTTTAAGAGAAATATAGGCCTCTTCAGATGATCCGTTTATCCTGAGAGGACTTTTAACCTTCTAAAATAGATCCAAAAAGTTAGCTCATTTCATATAATGTGTCCAAGTGTGAGCACAGATGTGTTCAGAATATTTCCTTTTTATTTATTATTTTTTGATTTCACTCCTCTTAAACCGATATTATTAGTACATTGTGACGTCCTTCTTTCCTTTGTGGTTAGATGAGGTAGAGGTTTATCAATGTCACTGACCTTTTCAAAGAACTGGCTTTTGGTTTTGTTGATTTTCTCTGATGATTTCCTGTTTTTTTATTCCATTAATTTCTGCAGTCATTATTTATTTTTCCTCCATTTTATATTACACTGCTGTTTTTCTTTCATTGCCCAAGGTGGAAGCTAGATTATGAATTGAGATTTTTCTCATTATTGACACAGCATCATGAATGTACATACTCACTGAATGTAATCTCATTAAAATGCACACTTAATTAAAATAATAAATATGTATGTTTTACTACAACTTTAAAAGCACACCAGGATAGATGATAAATATAGTAGCAGTATATGCAGTTCCACAGAAGTTAAATAATCCTGTAACCTTTCCTAAAATGTGGGGATTTGCGTGGACCTTCACATGGGCAGCAGGTGTGATGCGATGCTCTCGCGGAAGCATACAGCGCCTTTCTGTATTAACTGGTTCTTAGACTATTTCACATTGATGAGGTTGCCCTAGCTAGGAAGCCAAGGCTCTTTCATTTCTTTCTGCCCCTCTCCTTTGCCCTCCTTTGACACCAAGGAGAATAGTCCAGCAGCAGCTCAGTCTGTGCTTGTCAACAGCCCACCTTCATACACTGTGGCTTCGGTCCACATCCCCCAAGTCTCCTTGTGGGATTCCTCAGCAGCACCAATGCACTGACTGTCTCTCTGTGTTTTCCTAGCTCCTGTTCAAGATCCGGAGGAGTGCGCAGCGTCGCCTAACATAGTAAGAGCATTTCTTTGTCTTGAAGAGAAATGTTTTTTTCTGGGGCTTCTGGAATATCAAGTGAATATCATTTTTGACTGCCATTGTGAATCAGGCCTCAGCTGTCATGGACTCTAGCTACCACTCACTGGAATCTATGACCAACCGAGGCCTGATTGATGATGTCGGTCAAAAGATGACATCACTTACAAACTGGTAATGAGCATATTTCTCAGTAACCACCTTTTCTTCTTGAAAAATAATTTTGTAGGCCGGGCGCGGTGGCTCACGCCTGGAATCCCAGCACTTTGGGAGGCTGAGGCGGGTGGATCACGAGGTCAAGAGATCGAGACCATCCTGGTCAACATGGTGAAACCCCGTCTCTACTAAAAATACAAAAAATTAGCTGGGCATGGTGGTGCGTGCCTGTAATCCCAGCGACTCAGGAGGCTGAGGCAGGAGAATTGCCTGAACCCAGGAGGCGGAGGTTGCAGTGAGCCGAGATCGCGCCATTGCACTCCAGCCTGGGCAACAAGAGCAAAACTCCGTCTCAAAAAAAAAAAAAAAAAAAGAAAAATAATTTTGTATTTGGCAGCCAACATGAACTTGCTAAATATTCCATGAAAACCCACTGCCTCGGTGGCTCACACCTATAATCCCAGCACTTTGGGAGGCTGAGGCAGGTGGGGCCAATATGGTGAAACCCATCTCTACTAAAAATACCAATAGCCGGGCATGGTGGCAGGTGCCTCTAGTCGCAGCTACTTGGGAGGCTGAGGCAGGAGAATTGCTTGAACTTGGGAAGCTGGGGTTGCAGTGAGCTGAGATCATGCCATTGCTCTCCAGCCTGGGAGACAGAGCAAGAATATGTTAAAAAAAGATAAAAACCAACTGCCTTTTCTGCAAGCATCCTTTATTTGGGGGCTTTATTTGGGGGCCAGGGGCTTGATCACTGTTTGACATCTGCTTTTCTAATACCACCAAGTGAATAAAAGACCTGCGCAGTCAGCACCCAGTATTATCCGATCCTCATGATGTTTTTCTTTTTTTCCCTCTTATTGCAGGAAAACACCACAGGTCAATATCACCACCGTATGTATTCTTTTTTTTTTTTTTTTTTTTTTTTTTTTTAAACAGCTTTATTGAGATGTAGTTGACATGCAAACCAATTCACTCACTTAGTGGGTGATTCAGTGTTTTTACCATATTTATAGGCTTATGTACCCATATTACAATCTAATTTTAGAATCTCTTCATTCCTCCTCAAAGAAACCTCGTTAGTAGACACTCCTCTGTTTTTCCTAAACTTACACCCCTGGTTCTAGGCAGCCTCTAATCTACTTCCTGTTTCTATAGTAAGTGCCTTTCTGTATTAACTGGTTCTTAAGGTGACTGTTTCACATTGATGAGGTTGCCCTCGCTAGGAAGCCGAAGCTCTTTCTATTCTTTCTGCCCCTCTCCTTTTCCTTCCGTCAACATCAAGGAGAACACCAAGCAGCAGCCCAGTCCATGCTTGTCAACTGCCCAGCTCCACACACTCCAGCCCAGGTCCACATCCCCAAAGCTCCTTGTGGGATTCCTCAGCAGCACCAATGCCCTGACTGTCACTCTGTGTTCTCCTAGCTCCTGCTGACAACCCAGAGGAGTTTACCGATGGCAGCCAGGAGGAGGAGGTGGCCTCTGATATGGTAACATGCATTTCTTTGTCTGGAAGAGAACTTTTTTTTCCTGGGGCTTCTAGAATATGAATATGATTTTTGACTGCCATTATGAATCAGGCCTCAGAGGGTCGTGGACTCTAGCGACTGGTTACTGGAGATTATGACCAACTGAGGCCAGATGGACGATGTCCATCGAAAGAGGGCATCACCTACAAACTGTAGCAACATTTTCTTCTTGAAAAATAATTTTGTATTTCCCAGCCAACATAGACACTTGCTAAATATTCCAAACCCACTGCATTTTCTGCAAGTATCCTCTATGCTTCATTTGGGGCCAGTGACTTCATCACCATTTGACATCTGATTTTCTTTTTCTTTTTTTTTTTTTTTTCTGTTTGAGATAGAGTCTGGCTCTGGCGCCAGGCTCCAGGCTGCAGTGCAGTGGCGCAATCTCTGCTCACTGCAACCTCCACCTCCCGGGTTCAAGCAATTCTGCTTCACCCTTCCGAGTAGCTGGGACTACAGGTGCACGCCACCACCACGCCCAGCTAATTTTTGTATTTTTTAGTAGACCTGGGTTTTCACCATGTTGGCCAGGATGGTCCCAGTCTCTTGACCTCGGCTTCCCAAAGTGCTGGCATTACAGGCATGAGCCACTGTGCCCAGCCTGACACCTGGTTTTCTAATGTCACCAAGTGAATAAAAGACTCCTGCCAACAGGACCCAGCATGATGTAATCCTCACGGTGTTTCTTTCTTCTCTTATTGTAGGAAACCTTTGAGGCCGAGTGTCACCACCGTACGTATTCTTTTCCTTTTAAACAGTTACTGAGACGTAGTTGACATAGAAACCAATTCACCCATTTCAAGTAGGTGATTCAGTGTTTTTACTCTATTTACAGGGTTGTGCAGCCATTGTCACAATCTAATTTCAGAACCTCTTCATTCCCCCTCAAAAAGCCCCATTAGTAGTGACTCCTCTGTTTTCCCCAACCCCCATACCTCTGGTTCTAGGCAGCCCTAATCCACTTCCTGTTTCTATAGCCAGTGCCTTTCTGTATTCACCGGTTGTTCAAATGACTATTTCACATTGATGATGTTGCCCTAGCTAGGAAGCCAAGGCTCTTTCATTTCTTTCTGCCCCTCCCCTTTGCCTTCCTTCAGCACCAAGGAGAATGGTCCAGCAGCAGCTCAGTCCATGCTTGTCAACCGCCCAGCTCCACACACTCCAGCCCCACTCCACGTTCCCCAAAGCTCCTTGTGGGATTCCTCAGCAGCACCAATGCCCTGACTGTCACTCTGTGTTCTCCTAGCTCCTGTTCGAGACCTGGAGGAGTGTATCCTTGGCAGCCAGGAGGCGGAGGTGTCATACTATGTGGTAAGATGCATTTCTTTGTCTGGAAGAGAAATGGGTTTTTTCCTGGAACTTTTAGAATATGAAGTGAATATGATTTTTGACTGCCATTGTGAATCAGGCTTCAGTTGTCATGGACTCTAGCGACCGGTCACTGGAGTTTATGACCAACTGAGGCCTGAGTGACGATGTCAGTCAAAACACAGCATCACCTACAAACTGTCTGGAAGTGAGCATATTTCTCAGTAGCAATGTTTCCTTCTTGAAAAATAATTTTGTATTTTCCAGCCGACATGGACACTTGCTAAATATTCCAAGAAAACCTACCGCCTTTTCTGCATGCATCCTCTATGCTTTATTTGGGGGCCAGCGACTTGATCACTGCTTGACATCTGGTTTTCTAATGTCACCAAGTGAATAGAAGGGCTGTGAGAACAGGACCCAGGGTGATCTGATCCTCATGGTGTTTTGTTTTTCTTTTTGCAGGAAGACTATACAGTCCAGCGTTACTACCGTATGTATTCTTTTATTTAAGACAGCTTTGAGATAGAGTTGACATGCAGACCACTTTGTCCATTTAAAGTGGGTGATTCAGTGTTTCTACTACATTTACAGGGTTGTGCAAGCATGTTTGTGTTCAGGTGGAAACTCAGTCTCCCATCACTTAGCCTAGTCATAGTTTCTGTGTACTCTGCTTAGGACATCTTGTAAAATGAAAAGGGTACAAGAGGTTTGCTTGAGGGACTGAGCATCAGGCTGAGCTCTTGGCTTCCTTCCTAGGAGGATGAAGAGTAGGTCAAGCTTCACAAGGTGGGACAGGAGAATCTCCATCATGCTGTGTTGATGCTACTGTTGAAACAGGTTTTTCTTTCCTTCTGGAAACTTTCATGCCCAGAAAGCCAAGGTAGTTGCTCTAAGTCATGATGAATACCAAGTGGACCACCTGATGGTGTGAGGTTTCTTTTGGAGCATACATTCTGTGGTGTGAGGTTTCTTTTGGAGCATACATTCTGTGGAAATACAGTGCTTTTCAGTTGAATCTGATGGTCCTGTATGTGTCAATATTTTTCCAACAGAACAAAACAATGAAACCATTTGATTTCATTGTTGGCAGTGTCACTTGTCCACTCTAGAAGTGATTTTCTCGTGACCAGATTGTCCTAGATATCTTTAATCTCTAGACGACAGCTTCCCAGTGGTGCTGCAAGGGCCCTGCTATGTGTGATTTAAGGAAAATGTCAGTCTTACCAACACTGAGATTCTTAGGATTCAGGGACAGCTGCTCTGTGGGCTCCATGGGACACAGCAAGAGAGCACCTTGTGCTAAACCTGAAGGGGAACATGATTTAGAGGATCAGAGAGGAAATAAATGAGGACATCTGGGACATTGTGAAAGGAGAATCTCAAGGTTGCAAGGTTAGGGGCATCCGTTCATCACCAGGGCCCAGGCAGGGTATGAGACCCCTTCCTTGGCCTTCCTCTCTGCTGAGAGCATGGACTTGGCCTTCCTCTCTGCTGAGAGCATGGTATAAACATCACCCTAAATGCCTTGAGAAAGGAGCTTCCTTCCTGACCCATGTCTTCTCCATCTCTCTGTGCAATGATGGCAATGACACCAGCAGAAATTGGTGAGAGGGGCAGAACAGGAATCAGGTCCCCACTTTTCTGACACAGAGCAGACAGGACATGAGTTAGTAGGAATGAACTTCAGGATCAGGCCAGACACAGAAAGGTCTCAGATCTTATCTTTCTGGGGCTGGGAGAGGTACATTTTCATTTTTTTGCCTCTTCCGGAAATCACCTGAGGAATGATCCTTCAGTAGACGCTGTTGGCCAAGGGTTGTCTGGCCCAGAAATGTGTTCAACTGGACGGAGGGCCATAGCTCTTGGCCTGGGCAGCTGCAGCATTCCCAAGTAGCAGGGCAGGTGGGGAGGGACACGAGTTCCAGTGCAGGGTGGGCTGAGCATAGAGATGGGGACCGATCCCAGATTCCAGGTCATCCTTGCAACTCTTCTGTGGAATCCATAACAACTCAGTTTCCACTTAATTTGGAGATGGTTTAAAATCTTCCATATCAAACTCTTATCTGAGTCTTCCCACAGATGGATAGAGGAACCCTGGCCATGGGCGTTTACTAGCAGGGCAGTGACTGTGTCTTCCTCATTTGTCCTTACCCCAGAGCTCAGTCCTGGGGTGGACATGTTAGGTCCCATGGATGTTTTAAGGAACACGCCCCTGGGATGAGCTCTAGGTCACCCCTGGGCTGGGATCTAGTACAGGTGTGGAAAGGTGTTCTTCTCAGCCTGTCCAGCCTGTTGAGCCCCACACTCATCCTGGAGCCTGCCCAGCTTCTGAGTCAGGGTCCCTGGAGATGAGGGCGAGCTCCTGAGGACAGTGAGACGCCCCCACCCCTGTGCTCCTGCTGCTCTGATCTAGTCTAGACGGGGTTTGCAGGGCCTTGCTCTTCCACTGGGTGCAATCGCGTCCCTGCGGGAATCCCTCTGGACCTGGTTCTTGTCCTCTGTCCTATCCCCAGCCCCACACAGTGACTGGCCCTTGTGCAGATGCTTAGGAAATAACCTTAAGTGTGTGGTAGGATCAGAGCAGCAAACGATTCTGGAAAAGACCAGGATAGGGGAGTCAGGTCTTCCTCATTTCTGGATCTCTGAATCTGTCCATTGTATATGTACCTCTTTATAGTTAAGTAAATTTAAATATATACAATTAGAAAATCAGAACCTCATCACAACTGCCACTGTGCAATGGACCTACAGCCATACAGCAGAGAGCATTTCCATCCCCACAGAATGCCGTCAGCACATCTGCTGTGAGCCTGGCTGAGGGTCTGATTGTTGAACTCATCTCACTCAAAGCGTGCACATCAAAGTTGGAATCTCAGGGTTGTGAGATTAGAGGTGAGACTTATAATGGGCCAGTGGAAGGAAAAAGTTGTAAGGTGATTCCTTCAGCTCGTCTTTCTCACGTGAAGGCTGGAATGTGTGAGCAATGCCTTGATGAAGACCTTTGACTCCGCAGAGCCCAGGGAGAGTCTGAGAACACCGAGGAAAGGGCAGGGTGATCTTGTGTAATCCAGTGTGACCTCACCTGGAGTAGGAGGGTGGGTGAGTCACTCGCTTCTTGCTGAGACTTGTGTCTCTAAAGATTGGCCAGTGGACACCATCCATGAGGGAAGCTGCAAAGGGACAGTTTCTACAGGTAGAAAATGATACCCCAGGAGTATTTCTGGGAGCAGCTGGGTTACACTGGTCACTTTGGAACCTAGGGGCTATGAAGTCAGAATCAAAAAAATGGTTGTAGAATCGGACTTGTTCCTGCTGTACTTTAAGAAGACAGAGATGAGAGGATGTGTGTCCGTGGGCTTTGTGGGCTGTGTTCGTAACCATCGTGTCTGGCTCTGGTATTTAATGATCCCTTTCCCCAGGAGACCAGTTTTATCTGCCTATGTCACTGCAAACATCAAAGCCTTGCTTTTTGATTGGTTAATATCTTTTGGGAATTGGGAATGCAAGAGTATTAGGTCTTGGCATTGTCTAAGATGCAAGATATTTGGTGAGACTCCCTCACGGTCGCAGTTGGAACGTAGTTGTTTCTCTGAGATGGTCTCAGAATCTTCAGTCCCACACTCCATATGCCATACCCAGCAGAGCTCCCTGAGTTACTCCCAGTCTCCAGCCACCAGGGCACTGACGTTTACTCTGTCTCCCTGCAGCTCCTCCTGAGGATTGCATGACTCTAATTTCAGTAACATCAGAGGAGGATGACTCAGCTGGTGATGATGACGTAGGAACCCCTTTCTCTGTCTTCTAAAGAATGGCCTGTCAGGGGTGGGGTGGCGGAAGGGAGAGGATCAGGATAAAAAGCTAGTAGATGCAGGGCTTAACACCTAGGTGATGGGTTGATATAGTATGTGCAGCAAACCACCATAGCACACGTTTACCTATTTCATAAATCTGCATCTCCTGCGCATGCGTCCTGGAACTTAAAATTCAAACCAAAACAAAACAAAAGATCTTTGCTTTTCTGATTTCTTTCCTTCTCAATTAATTTTGATATAAAAATCTGAGAAGGCACGTTATGTACGGCATATCCAATTCTCTTTGTTGGGGTGGAATTCAGTGGGAGTGTCTTCCCGTGAGACATTAGAATGTTTTAAAATAACAGCATCTATTATCAATTCTAATGCAGAGGAATTTTCCTCAACAGCAGTTTTCCTCCTTGCTTTAGGCATTGTGGCTTTGCCAATCTAAATCAACTTCATAGATAAATTCTGTGGGAAAAGCTCTTGGCTTTTCCACAGGTGTCCTTTATACTAGGAGTTTTGATTCTTGGCCTTTGACTCAACCACGGTTTCACAACTAGTTTTCTGAGGTCATCAAGAGACTAACAGATCTGTGTGAGGGTTGCAGCAGAATTGATGTGATCCTCATAGTGTCTTTTGTCTAATTGCAGATGTCATCATCCTGTGGCGATGGTACGTACCTTGAAGCAGCTCACTTGCTGAGAAACAGACTTGCTGGTTTTAACATATATCTATATATAAACCTGCTTCTGGGTTCCTGTTAAAAAACATTGGGGTCTGGTGAGAGCAAATAATTTTGCAAGTATATAACTATGACCAGAGGGGCTGTGTGAATGCGTGTGAACCCAGAGGACCAGCCAGGGGATCTGTGTGAGCCACGTTGGCTCACAAAGTAGGAGGAGGGAGTGCACCTCTCTCTGACTTATTCTGATATTTGTGGTTGTAAAGAGTGGATTCTGGAGAACTTCAACAGTGAAGAGTATGCCTTTCCAGGTAGGCAACAAAATGACAGCTGGGTTCCCAGGAGCCTTGAGGTGATGCCTGCTGCCTGGGAGGCTGAGGGAGCGTGTAGAAGGAGAAGAAGAAGGAGAAAATATGGGTAAAGGTTTGTTCTTTTCAGAGTTTAATGTCATAATGGTGAGAAGTACTATGTTTATGGGCTTTTGAGTAGCCTGTGTTTGCGATCACCTGTTCTTGCTTTATTATGTGAAGCCGATCTTTCTGAGAACATCTGCTCTTTTCTGCTTTTCTGCCTCTGCCACTGCAAAATGTCAAAGCCTTTGGCTTGAAACACAGTTCTGTCACAGGCAGTTATTTAATCCTGGGACAAAAATTCTTCCACAGTGTGCCCAGATTCTCACAGCATATTTGTTTGTCTGTCCTTGCTGTTTACTGGTGATAGCAAGGGCTCTTTCCCTGGGCATAGACGACAGGATGAAAATTCGCTCTGGGCTCACTGCAAAAGCCCCTGTGTCTTGGAAATGGAGGGAGAAGCACAAACTTGAGCATGCTGCTCAATTTCTTTATCTGAATGAGAGTATGCACCTTTACCATCATTTGTTGAAGAGGATTTCCTTTACCCATCGTGTATTCTCGGCACCTTTGTTGAAGGTCAGTTGACTATATATGCATGCCTTTAATTTGGGACTCTCTATTCTGTATCTGTGATGCTTATGGATGCCCCCATGCTAGGACCATGCTGTCTGAATTTCTGTATCTTTTTCTCTTGTAGATTTCAGTATCATTAATGTGTGTCTTCCAGCACTATCCTTTTTCAACAGTATGATGGTTATTTGAGACATATAGAAATTCATAAAAGTTTTAGGATTATCTTTTCCATTTCTGCGCAAATGGTTATTACCAGTTTGATAGTAGTTGTTGTGAGCCTGTAGATCATTTGTGTAGTATTGTGTATTAGTCAGATATAGATATAGTCTTTTCTTTTTCTTTCTTTTTTTTTGAGATGGAGTTTCACTCTTGTTACCCAGGCTGGAGTGCAATGGCACAATCTCGGCTCACCGCAACCTCCGCCTCCTGGGTTCAAGCAATTCTCCTGCCTCAGCCACCATGCCCAGCTAATTTTTGTATTTTTAGTAGAGACGAGGTTTCACCATGTTGACCAGGATGGTCTCTATCTCTTGACCACGTGATCCACCCGCCTTGGCCTCCCAAAGTGCTGGGATTATAGATGTGAGCTACTGTGCCCGGCCGGTATAGTCTTTCTATCCGTGAATACTACCTTTCCACTTATTGATGCCTTCTTCACTTCCTTTCAGTTACGTTTTGTTCTTATCAGGCTACAAGTATTTCACCTCCTGGGTTAGATTTATTTCGAAGTATCTAATTTTTTCAGAGGTTATTATCCATGGAATTACATTTGTAAGCTTCTTATTGGATTGTTCATATTGAATGCGTATTAACACAACTGCCGTTTGAGTGTTAACCATATACCCTGCAATTTTGATGAATTTATTAGCACTAATAGCATTCTTGTAGACTATCTCAGATTTTCTATATGCAGAATGTTAAAGTTCTCAGCTTCATACCTATTTTCTCAAGTATATTGTTACTGTGAAGGTCTATTCATACTCACCTACTGAATGGTGTCCTTCCAAATGGTGTAGTAAGGTTGTTCAAGAAATACTTTGCTGCCTTCTTACTCCACAATTTATACTTTTAATTCTTTGTTCATGCTATTGCATTCATTTTTTCCCCGTAGAGTAAAATGCATTATTTCTGATTAGATTCTGCATACCTAACTTGCCTCCTAGGTGTTTACTAGAAGAATATAGGAATGTCTATTGTGCTTCTGTTTTTCCACCATCAATGATCTTTTAAACTCCAGACTTCAGAATCTGAAGTGAATCTGGAATGTAGAAATGTGAGGGAAGCACACAAGAAAGAAACCTGACATTGCTAGTCCCAGGGCGTTCCTCTTTACCTCAGCCTGAATGTATATTTAGTTCACAACATTTGAGAGCATGTTGCCTCTACTTATATCACAAGTTTTCCCAAATACATGATGATAATATCTGGGTCTAGGCCAGTTTATCCACCAAAACTTAATTTTAAAAATTGTAACATGTAATGATAATATTATACATGGCAATAATATAATATGTCACATAGTCTAATAATATAATTACATGTTGTAATTTAAATAATATAACATTTATAAATGTTATACTATTAATATTATATTATATACTCTAGTATAATATATATTAATATTATATATTCTAATAATATAATATTAATAGTATAACATTTATGCTGCTGTGAACACTCATGTATAGGTTTTGGCATACATGTGTATTTTAATTTCTCCTGGACAAATACTTAAAAGCAAAATTTCTGGGTCATATGGTAACTCTACGTTTGGGTTTCTGAGGAGCTGCCAGATTGTTTTCCATGGTGGCTGTACCATTTTTGCAATCCCAATAGCAGTGTATGAGGGTTTCAGTTTCTTCACATCCTGTTTAATACCAAAACATAATTTTTACCATATTCTTGTCTATTATTCAAAATTCCCTATTTACAGAGATATCAATAATATAATATCACCCAACCTATTACCTTCCTCAGAAGTAAAAAATGCACAAATCGGGTCTCCTGTGACGCCATGCAGAGCACTTTTCCAAGGCTAAGCTACGGTCATCTCCCTAACTTGGCAGCAGGCTCAGTTTGAGCCACTTTACATTTAAGAGAAAGAAATCATACAGGATATTAAGTCATATGCATAGAACCTTCCATTCTGGTAGATAATTCTGCTCCCAAGTAAACTGGTG
>NW_022437035.1:1453442-1457634 GCF_009761245.1 Sapajus apella
CCCAGGCTGGAGTGCAATGGCGCGATCTCGGCTCACCGCAACCTCCGTCTCCTGGGTTCAGGCAATTCTCCTGCCTCAGCCTCCTGAGTAGCTGGGATTACAGGCACGCGCCACCATGCCCAGCTAATTTTTTGTATTTTTTTTTTTAGTAGAGACGGGGTTTCACCATGTTGACCAGGATGGTCTCGATCTCTTGATCTTGTGATCCACCCGCCTCGGCCTCCCAAAGTGCTGGGATTACAGGCTTGAGCCACCGCGCCCGGCCGTATCTCATTCTTTTGACAGAAGGTTAGAGTTAAGTTGAAGAGATTATTTTTAAACAAAGCAGCTGTGCATCATGGCATTACCCCTGACTCGGGAGCTTATCTCGGGTTTGCATGCAGTTCTGGAACTTGCTAATCTGTGAGATATCAAGCAAGTCATTTCTCCTCTAGTTTACCATCCTGAAGCTATACAATACACAGTTAATTTTAATTGACACATTGAATCCTCACTACAGACCTCACCTAAGTAGTGGTTGCTTACTATCCCCATACTCCTTGGATGGAGAAACCGAAGTGCTAATGAATGTGCCCATGCTTCTAAGCCCCTAAGGGAAGGAGGCAAGATGTGAACCTAGGCATGTAGCCCTAAAGCTGCATTGATAATGAATTGCTGAACTGCAGTTATTACCCTGAGAAGGTTGGCTGTCAACCCTATCATCACGTGTAGCCATAAGGTGGTTCCCTCACACAGGCAAGTCCTAGATTTACATGAGTCTACGGAGATCCCAAACACTGTATGATTGCAAGGTGGCTGCAGTAGTCATGTAGCTTAGGGCAGACACAGTGAATATAACTGCAGGGTTTGGCACAGCCATTGGTGTGAAAACTACGAGATGCCCCAGATGCCTCTGACAACAGGGTCAAATACAAGTTCTGAATATCAGGAAGCAGTACTTAGAAATATTGAGAAACTCCTTTCGGCGATGGGAACATTCCTCAGCAGTTGCCCCAAACAAATATCTTATTGCTACAAAGCATTTTTGAGATAGTTGAAAACTCTGTCACCACAAGACCTAGGAATGATCAAATCCTGCAAGTTACATTCATTAGACACAAAGACAATTAAGACAGCAAAAGAGCATTTGGTTATTAGTTCATCACACTCATTGCAACTCTTTGCACTGCAGAGTTAAAACACATCAGCATCCAGCCCATGTCTCCTTTCTTAAAATAAACTATGCTCAATTGACTGGCAAGTCCAAGGATAGATATTCTCCATAGGCAATTACTACACATGCATGACAAAGGATAGGTAGACTGAAGAAGGAACTATCAGTGTGATTAATACCAGTTATTTTGCAGGATATAATTTCAATATTTCCAATTCTTCTGTCATCAACTATAACAAAGCATTAGTACGTAACTACAATAGACTGCTTTGCCTAGAATTGAATCAGTCTCTCAGCTTTTATTCAAGGATTCAAAATCCTAGAAAACAGAACTGCAGTGACAGTCAGTGTGAATCCATAAATGAAAAAATGTTATTAGGACATAAATCATACAAACATATTGTTGTCATTTCCCACTGACACAGCAAATAGATCCCCAGCGTCCTCTTCTAAAAAATAAAACCCACCACGATTCCAACATCGTAAACCAAAAAGTTATCTGAGACAGGTCTAAGTTTAATTTGCCAAGATTAAGGACATGCTGGTGACAGAGCCTCAGGAGGTCCTGAGTACATGTGGCCAAGGTGATCGAGCTACAGTTTGGTTTTCACATGTTTTAGGGAGACGTAAGACATCAATTAATACATGAAAAATGTAAATTTGTTCAATCCAGAAAGTCAGGGCCACAGAAAGTGGGAGAAGGAGGGGCTCCAAGTCATAAGGAGGATTTCAGGATTTTTTGATTTTCAATTGGTTGAAACCGTTTATCTAAAAACCTGGAATCAGTCTGGGCGCAGTGGCTCATGCCTGTAATCCCAGCACTTTAAGAGGCTGAGATGGGTGGATCACGAGGTCAGTACTTTGAGACCAGCCTGGACAATATGGTAAAACCCCATCTCTACTAAAAATGCAAAAATTAGCTGGGTATGGTGGTGTGCCTCTGCAATCCCAGCTACTTGGGATTCTGAGGCAAGAGAATCGCTTGAACCTGAGAGGTGGATGTTGCAGTGAGCCAAGATCGCACGACTGTACGTCACCCTGGGCGAGAGAGCAAGACTCCATCTCAAGAAAACAAACCAACCAACCAAAAAACTGAAATCAATAGAAGAAAGTGTCTGGGTTGAGATAAGGGGTTAGGGAGACCCAGGTTTTTATTATACAGATGAAGGCTCCAGGTAACAGGCTCAGAGAGAATGAATAGATGGTCTGTTTTCAAAAAAAATTCCAGACTCTCCGTTAATCCTTTCCTAATTAGGAAAAAAGACCCAGAAAGAGAAGGGTATTCTTTACAGAGTAGATTTTCCCCACAAGAGACAGCTTTAAGGGGCCACTTCAAAGTATGTCAGAGAAATACATTTTGGGGCAAAAGACTGATTTCTTTCAGGGCCTGCTGTCTGTCACGTTGGTATCTTACTGCTCCAAAGCATCTGTGTTGTCAGCCTTTAGGCCTCTGTTTTAAGGTGAATGCGGATGAGGTGTGTCTGACCACCCATTCCCATTATGGCCTGATCTCCTGTTTCAGGTTTTCTTTAGAATGCCCTTGGCCAAGAGGAAGGGTCCGCTCAGTTGGGCAGCTTGTAATTTTACTTTTGGTTTTCAACACCCTACATACTTTAATTCATTCAGCCCTTGCTAGAGCCACACCTGGGGTTTTCCTTATTATTCCCACTGCTCAGGTGGAGAATATGAAGCGCCAAGATGAGTGATCCAAGCTCTGGAGTTCTTGCGTACAAAGTCAAAACGTGAACCCAGGCACAGGGTCCAGTGCTGATGCTCTCAACTGCTGACATGCACTTATGCCTCAGCCGTGAGGTCTCAGTCTCTGTGTAGAGAGTTCAGCATTTCCCTGTAAGCCTTAAAGCACTGAGCCCGAGAGATTCCAGGCACTGACCATGATTATAAAGTGGCCTTTGTAGCCACATAATCCACAGTCATCATAGGTACATTTTCCTGCAGACACGTAGAGTCATTAGTGTTAAAAGCACAAAGAAACCCGATGTTTTCAGTTCACAGAGTCTAAGAGGTATGTGGGATCACACAGGCCTGTGTGGCCCACCTCTGTCAGTTCCAAAGTTATTTGGCTCAGCAGCTGGCCAAACCCTGTAAGAATCAGTGATCTATTTTAGTATATTTTGTAATATGATCTCCATTGGGAAGAAAGTGCTGAGATCCTCAAATGCTGAAATCCTGCCAGCAAAAAATGCTGAGGAGAGTGACAAATGAGAACTCAAAGCACCACTTGGTTATTGGCCTGGCTTATATTTTGTGGCAACGTTCTTGTACATCTGAATTAAAGACCCTCAGCCTCAGCCCATCCCCCTCCTCCATGATGAAAAATCTCCCCCTTGACTGCTTAGTGTCACCTGGACAGCCATCAGCGCAATGGAAATACAATTTAGCTTTGATGCAAGTATAAATCTCATGTGACAGATAAGTGCATAGCAGCATGATCTTGCAACATGTGAGGAAGACAATGGCAATTTAGCTGGAGCCGGGTAGGAGGAATGAAGGAACCCTGAGTCACAGCATGTAGTTCAAGACCATTTGGAGAGGATTTTGTGTTAGGTGAACTTTAGCTACTAAGACAAGGATTTTATTTATCATTTCTTTCCCGCTCATCTTTGTCATCCTTCTTCCACAAAGGAGGATAGCATAAACAAAAGAAAATTTACATATTAATCCTCAAAAGTTATGTAGTTTATTATCATCCAGGTAATCAAATGCAACCCTCTCTGCCTGCCCGATCAGTCTTCTCTGTCTTTGTGTTTTCATTTAATAAATATATTTGTATATTTTCCACGTGCCAAATTTTTTTGGAGGCCACAGTGTAAATGAGATAGAATCTTTATGTTGACAGCTGATAAGTTAGATTTAACATGACTGATAAAAATCTGTGATTTTTTAATACCAATATTTTGTATGTCTGAATAAATAGGCATCAAATAATCTTGTAAAAGCTAGTTAACAGAAAAATCACCACCCTACTCACGGCCAATTTTGTATGAATTTCTTCATTTCTATTTTTATGCACTTTCTCAT
>NW_022437035.1:1457644-1491064 GCF_009761245.1 Sapajus apella
ACACAGCTCTCTCACACATTTACTTGAACTTAGAGAAAAAGTTCTGCTGTGTGCCAAGGGGAAATTGATAATCAGCCTCTGAATTTTTAGGACTTGTTATAGCCTGTTCATGTTTCTGTCCTCATGGTGGGCTTAAAGGGATCTCCCACGGGTGGATGGCAGAGTGAATGTTCTCTGTCGGCTCGCTGGTACATCTCCAGTCCCCTGGGAAGGCAGGGGAGAAGTTTGACCTTGAGCACATTTAGAACCTCCACTTCCCACCCCTACCACAGATTCTGAGATGAGGCTTCTTTCTCCTCAGTTCTTTAATTTTTTGGAAAGCCAAGAGTTCTTTCCCAGAGAAGATGGCATTACCCTATTTCCTGTCTTCAAAAATGAGGCTTCAGTTGTAGTCTGAGTTGACATTTATAAGTTAAGTTCTAGACACTGTATTCACAGATTGCTGAGCATTACGCAGGAAACTCCACATGATAAAGTCTGTTGATCGCCCATAATTCTGTCCATGCTATGGACAACATTTTTATCTTTGGAGGATCCTGATGTTACATAATAAGATATAAAACTACGTGGGCACCCTCTCTCCAGTGTGGGGCACTTCATTAGACCCAGAACTCTGAGTTTGATGCTGTCTGTCATTTGCTTTTCCTCATGAGATGCCTGAACACGTGTTAATCGCCACCACCCTCTTTCGAGACCCTCAACATCAAGGGTCCAGGAGGAAACATCAGAGAGGGTGAGATGGCACTGCCTCCTTGAAGCTACAACATCCTGGTTCCTCCCTGAAATTTCCCTGCCACCTTTAAGTCTACATCTTCCTTAAGGTAACTGCTCTAACTGCTAATGATTTCTTTAGACTACTCCGGGTATGGACTGTTAACATAGAGTAAGTCAATACGTATTTCCTGGTGTCTGGCGTTTTTTGCCTACATGATGATTTTGAAATTCATTCGTGTTCTTAAGTGTAACTGTAGTTTTTCCGTTTCCTTGTTGGATGCTATTCCACTGTAGTCACATATTACAGTTTACTGTTGATTGACAGAAGAAATTGTTTCTTCTTTTAAAATAATTGTGGCTATGACAAGTAACGGTGCTTTTGGTTTTTTTTGTGTGGTTTTGGAATAATGCTGGCACTCATTTCTGTGAAGTAGATTGTGAGAATATTGTCATGAATAGTGCCAAATCTTTTTCAACACGGTGATGCTAATTCATACTCCGGTAGCAGCATATGTGAGTAGACATTTCTCCAAATCCTTGTGGACTCTTAGTTTTCTCTCTCTCTAAAATTCCATCACTGTGGTTAGTGTTTCATTTATATAGCATCTTACTTACTCATTTGTACAGCATCTTATTTTAACAAAAAAAATTCGTTTTAGTTTAATGATGCAGCACAGTAGGTTTGATGATGCCAGCCTCACCACAGCCACGTAAGTAATGCACTACAGCTGTGACATTACCAGGCAAAAGGAAATGCTCAGCGTTCTTATAATCTCATGGGACCACTGTCATATATGCAGTCTGTCTTTGACCAAAAACATCATTATGCCACATATGACTGTACTTAATAGGCAGCTGTTTAAGTTGTAAGAATGAAAGGGATAACTGCTATGCATTGGGTGTTGGATACTATATGGCATTTCTCTGTGTTGCCTCCTTGAGGCATCACAATCGCTTTGAGGCATCATTAGTTTGGTTTCATTCATTGGTTACAGATGAGGCACGTGAGTCTCAGTTAAGTAAATTATTCATGAGACACACCAAGAGCTAAATCTCTCTAACACCAAAGGCTCATCTATAACCTAACAAGACTACTGTAGTGGCGAAGTGGACTTGCCATAAAAGGAAGTTGGCTGCCACAGCCGGGCGTGTGAGCTTAGTGGGGTTGGTGTTACTCCCTGCTCCATGGGTCCAAAATTGGTCTCGCAGAAACCCAGATGGAGAAGCTCTTGGCTGAGGGAGTGAAAAATCACCATAGGATAGATGAGTGCATTTGAAGGATCATGCTTCCATAGAGCGTGCTGTTGAGCCTCTCGGAATAAGAACAGATACAATCAAACCGAGTCACCCAGTCCTCAGCTGTACCACTCCGTAAGCATCAGCACGCCATGAAGTGTGCTCACTGCTGTGTTGTGGGGACATAAAATACATCTCAGGCACAGCTCCGCAAAATGGATCATTTTAAAATACGCTGGGAAGCAATGACTAATTTGAGTGTCACAGCTATCAAGTATAAAACACATTGAGCCATTGTGTTTAATTGTGTGCCAGTGTTAAATATTAACATTAAAAAACCTTGCCAAGTTCACCTTAAAAGTTGGTAATGGCAGAAAGTAACAAAAAAGTTTTTACACCAAAGGGAATGTTCTTCAAAGTGCTGCAGAATTTAGAGACTGGAGAGATGGTTGAGGTTGCAGAAGGAGTTTATTTTAGGTGTACACCAGCCCAGCTCGGATTTGAATTTAAAACGGCTGAGCCCTTAACAAAGACAGGGCTTGACTTTTTCTACATGAAGTACACAGTGGCACTGAAACAGGTTTGCAGGTGTAGAACAAAGGCGATTTATTCAACAATGACAGGCACCTAACTTAAGCTTACATATGACTGTTGCTATGCAACCCAGATGTTCAGTATCTGTAAAGCTCAAGGGTTCTAGCACGGTCCTTTCCTATTGCCTTTTGCTACGGCGCCTAGAAGGCTGGAGTCCAGCCTGCGTGGGCATTTGCGACCTTCACTGTGTTACAGAAACTTACAGTTGTCAGCTATAGAGGACAAGAATACAAGACTTTATACACTTATAATACATGCAAAGCAGGATACAATTCCACAGAAGGGGAAAGGGCTCAGGAAAGTCTGCTTATAAAAGAAAATTTTAATTTCTGCTGCTTTTTTCTGCATTAATTTTTATATTATGCTGTTTCATCAGTTTTTCTTCTCCCTCTTCAAAAGTAGTCACTATGGGAACCCATACACATACAATTTTGGTTTTTTAGATGTAATTTTCAGTCAGCAAAGGGTTCCTGATGAAGTTCTGGTCACCTTCAGTTTCTCACTTCCACTCTCTGGAGACAACCAGCATTACACATTTCTGTGTATATCCTTCCAAAGGCATTCCTCCCATATATAACGTTTTTAAAATGTTTGATATGTATGCATTGAATAGAATCATAACAAGAAGTTTTACAGCCTGTTTTTTTTAAACCATTGGTACCATATTATAGATTTCTATGTCAATGAGTAGAGATCAGTTACAACTTTTTTCATTTTGTATTTGTAATAAGTGTTTTACTGAAAAGTGCAAAAATCCCAGTGCAAAGACAAGAAATATCACAAAGTGAGCATAGGCTGGTAATCAGTACAAGTCGAGAAGTTACCTTTTAGTTTTCTTCCTTTCCAAACTTCCTACTTTGTTTCTTTTTCTTGCCTTGTTACACTGACGTCAGGATCTTCGGTGCAGGAGTTCTCAGTCCCTGGCCCTCCCCTTTGCTGATGAGTCTTTGCTGTCCCTGGCTGATGAGTTCTCTCATTCTTGCTTCCTCCTCAGTTTTGGCTGCAGGGACGCAAGCCCAGGAAACACCGGCATGAAGGCTGCAGCGCAGAAGGACAACACCTCGGAGACATTGCAGTGTGCGCTGCTGAGAGGCTGAGCTGAAAATCCTCAACACAGGAGGGTTGTCTCCTCATCCAGAGCAGAGCCCATTTTTAGGAGCAAACCACGTCCAAAGGCAATCGAGGCAGAGGGGCATGGTGATGTATTGGGAGTTGCAAAGGTGCTGGCCCCAGGCGAGGCCACTGAGGAGGTGGAGGCTGCTGAGGAGCGGACGGAGGGATTGGAGCAGGATGGCGTGTCAGAGAGGTATGCAGCCAGCAGCTACCTGAGCCTGATGCCTGCGCAGTCGGAAGTTTTTCCTGGACAGGGGTTCCTGGGATGCAGTTCTTGCTCACCTGGGAGGGATGTGGAGCCTAGTGAGGATAGAATGGTGGCCCTGAGAGGGGCATCAGGGAGAAAGGAGGAGGATTCCAGGAGCCCTGCTGTGGGCTAGAGGCAGAAACCCTTGAGCCCAGGCTATAATCAGAGCAGGAACAGGGCGGAACTTTCTGGTCCCATCCATGAACTCGGTTAGGAAACCATTTACTTGGTGAGGGGTCCATGGTTATCCCATCACCAAGAGGCATGAAAAGGCCGGAAAAGGGTGTAGTTTTCAATTTTACAATGCACCTTAGCTATAAAAGCTACTGGCAAGTCCTGTAGTTACAAAACAGTAAATTTTAGATAACCTTGTAAGTCAGTAATTCTATTCATTGTCCCAACCAACTTAGCAAACCCTAGAGTGCTCCTTCAAGATACATGTTCCTGTCGCTAGTGCTGGGACGTGGGGGGAAGCTGAGGCACACTGGTCCGTGATCAAATGGCTCAGGCTCAGGGTTGACACTGGCCAGGCCAGGGACAGAGCACGGGGCTGAGATCTCAATCAGGAATAGTATCCAATTCTAAAGACAGGGCACAGGGGACAGTTAGTTGATGGTTATGGCTGGAGCCATCATGGTCAGCCTGTATGAGGCTAGGACTCAGGGGGACTGGGTCGAATGGGAAAGGCACCATCCCCAGCACAGAATGGGCATCCATTGGTTGTCGGATGGAGGCTGTCAGAATCCTACTCAGTTAGGAATTGGGACCAGGTCACTCTAGGTCATGGCAGGGTGCATGTGTCTTGAGGGCAACAGGCAAGAACAGGCTTTCTTGGGACTCAGCTACCCTAGACCCCATCCCACCAGGCCCTACTCCCTCCCTCACTCCTGCGGCTTAGCCCCTCCATGTGCCCCTACAGCCTGAGGTCAGAGACACAGTCATCCCAGTGTACCTGGCAGCAGGGAGGTGGCTTTGGGAGATGCACTTCGAAGCCCTCCTCATCAGTCTGGGAGCTGTCAGGCCCCGTCGGTGCCTCCAGCACATCAGCGCTGTGGCCGGTGCTGTTCTGTCTCCTCTGTCTGGGCTCCTTTCAGACCAGCTTTGTCTATGTGGTCACTGGGGCCTCCTCTCATGAAAAAGAGAGCATCTGAGAGACTCTAGAAGGACCCAGAGGCCCTGGAACTGAGGCTGAGGAACCCCAGGTCAGAGGCTCAAGGTTAGGTAGTCTGGGCTGTGGAACTCTAGATACAGGCCAAGAACCGGGTAGGAGGTGAAGAGGCTCCCTCAGGGCTTCTGGGATCTGTGGTGACAAGGCCTTGAGCCAGTGTGAGACTCAGGAACCCTACAGAAGGGAGGAAGGAGGGGAAGGCCCTGGACTCCAGGAGGCTGCAGGAAGAGTCATCTAAGGACAGGCTGTAGTGCAGACCTCTGTCTTATGATCAGGTAGCTGAAGCGCAGCAGGGGACGATGGCAGAAAAGACCCTGTAGAAGAGAAAGCAGACATTCTCTGGTCCCCCAAGTCCTTTTCTCCATAGAGAGGTTCCAGGACCCAGATGTGAGTAAAAGAGACATGAAGGGCAAAGGCCTGAATCCCTCAGAACAGAGATGTCAGGTCACAAATGCCCCTAGTGTAGACCACACTGAAGGATTTAGGAGATTGGGGGATGAACAGAGTCCTAGATTCCCTGTCAGGATGGCAGGAGGCAGCAGGGGCAGGCGGCTGAGTGTCCCCTGTGTGCGTGAGAGGCCAAGGCCTAGGAGAGTCTCAAAACAGGTGATGGGCAGGGGCCAGGCTCCAGATTCCCAGGACTGGCAGAATTGTTTATGAACACCCTGAGGCACCCTCCCCAGGGACAGTGTGGCCCATATCTGGAGTGTCTTGCACTGGTATTGGGGGTCCTGACCCCTCCTCACACACTAAGGTCAGGGCTCCCTCCATGGAAGCTCAGCTTCTGATGTCCTGTCCCTCTCACACCCGACAGGACAGCCAAGTCTGTCCCCATAGTCACTCTGTTTCTGCCCTCCTCTGAGGAACTCCAAGACACAAGGTCACACTGGTGTGTCTCATTTGTGACTTCTACTCAGGTGCCATGATGGTGGCCTGGAAGGCAGAGGGCACCCCCATCACCCGGGACATAAAACCATGAAAACAGCAACAAGAAGTATGCAGCCAGCAGCTGCCTGAGCCTGACGCGTGACAGGTGGAGGTCCCACAGAAGCTACGGCTGCCAGGTCACCCATGAAGGGAGGAGAAGACAATATCCCCTTCAGAGTGTTCTTACGCCCCAGTCCTCACCCCATCCACAGGAGCCTGGAGCTGCAGGATCCCAGCAAAGGGCTCTCCCACCTCATCCCAAGGCATCCAGCCCTTCTCCCTGCATCCAAGTACCCCTTAATAAATATCCTCCTTATCAACCAGAAATCCTGCTCCACCTCATCATTTTTTATCTCATGTTCAATTTGCAACCTCCAGGAGAGGCTCTCGTCTTCCTGGGGCATCACTCAAAGAGGCCCTTCCTCACCTGGTCACCCCTTCCCTCCAGGCTCCACTGTAGCCGAGAGCCCAGCCTGGTGTCTGCTTAGACCAGGCAGATCTTACATCCTTGCTGGTTCCACTGCTCCCAGTAAAACCCTAACCATGTATCCCCCAGCATTTAATGTCCCGCTGCTGCCTGCTTCAGTCTTTGGGATGAAGGGTCACTGCACAGGGGCAAGCACGGTGCAGTTCTAGGGTGAGACCCTATGTCCCCATCATTTCACGCCCCACCCAACCCACCAGGGACTCAGGCTTGGGAGATCCAGGGCAGGAATTTGTCCCTTCAGAGGATCCCCTGCAGTGCAGTCCTGGCCCACCTGGTAAGGAAGAGGTGGAGAGCGAGAGGGACAGAGCGGTGACCCTAGGACCAAAATCAAGAAAAGGGGTCCCGGGAGCCTAGCAATGGGCTGGAGGCAGAAACAAGGCTGGAAGGAGAGCCTTGAGGCAAGATCGTGGTCTGAGCAGGAACGGAGGTAGAAAATTTCTGTCCATACAAGCCCCCAGTTGGGAGAGTATTTACCAGGTGAGAAGTTGCTATCACCAGGAAGTTCTGGAGAGGTCCGGAAACGGAAACTCACAGGTGCATTTCAGAGACTTTCACAATACAGGTTGACCTAGTAAAGGAGCTGACATGTCCTGCAATAGGAAAGCAGTCTATATATATAAATATATATATATATATATATATATTTTTGAGACAGAGTCTCACTGTGTCTTCCAGGCGGGGGTGCATTGGCTACTACTGCAATGTCACACATAAAGGGAGCACCTTGGAAAAGACAATATCCCGTTCAGAATGTTCTTAGGTCCCAACCCTCACCCCATCTACAGGGCCTGGAGCTGCAGAATCCCAGGGCAGGGGTCTCCCCTTCACTCCCACGGCTGCAGTGGCATGATCTTGGCTCACTGCAACCCCTTCCTCCTAGGTTCAAGCAATTCTCCCTGCCTCAGCATCCTGAGTAGTTGAGATTACAGGCACTTGCCAGCACGCCCAGCTGATTTTGTTCGTTTGTTTGTATTTTTAGTAGTGATGGGGTTTCACCATGTTTGTCAGGCTGGTCTCGAACTCTTGACCTCAATCTGCCCACCTTGGCCTCCCAAAGTGTTGGGATTACTGGTGTGGGCCACACTCCTGGCTATAGTACATTTTATGTCACCGACAAGTCCGGAATCCTGTTCACTGTCCCAGCCAGCTTAGGGGACCCTAGAAGGCAAGGTCTACAAGATGCTGTGTCCATGTCACTGGCTCTGGGACTTGGGATGAGGCTAAGGCACACAGGTGATCAGCTGTAGTCACATGGGCTCAGGGTGAGGTCCAGAGTTAACCAGCACATGGCTGAGATCTCAACCATAACGTTTCCAATTCTATAGTAGTCTGGGGTGAAGTGAGTGTGTGCTTGGTGTGCGGCTGAGCCTGTGATGTTAAGCTAGTGTGAGGCGAGGATCCAGCGGACTGGGTCTGATGAGCAAAGGCACCATCCCAGGCACAGAATGGGCATCCTGTGGGTGTCAGAGGGAGTCTGTCAGAGTCTTATTTTGGACTAAAGTCAGCGCTGGGTCACATAAGGTCAGAGCAGCATGAGTGTGACCTTGGGGCTACAGGCAAGGTCAGGCATCCAAAGGGGGGTCTCAGCTGCCCCAAACACCCTTATCCTGCCAGGCCCCACACCCGCTCATTGTTCAGTCCCCTTTCCCCCTCACCATGTGCACCGACACCCTCAGCCCAGGGTCCCTGACAGTGGAAAGTTTTGCCTCTCAGAGGCCTTGGCTGCTTTGATTAATCCGTAATTCCTGGGCCTGGGACCCACACTGTTTCTTGTTCATCAGGGACATGATATCTGCCTTCACCAGAGCTGTGATGTGGCCCAGCAAGGGCAGGGACAGAGACGCAAGGCCTGGGGGATCTTTCCACAATGCTGCAGAAAGAAAGTCCCTTTGGAGCTCATTCTCAGCCACCCCTGCCCTAGCGGTGAGCTGGACTGAATTTCAGGCCTCTCAGAGTCCTTCCACCTCTGGGTGACCCATTTCCAGGACATGACAGGTCAAGCCCATAGAGAGGGGATCACCCAGGTCTCCCTCCTCTCCATGGAGCTCCTGGACACATGTCCCAAGCTTCACCCTCTTTATATTTCTCCATTAACATTTTTATGATGAAGATCTGTGAACACAAAAACAAGAAGGTGCAAGAATAATGACCCAAGGTTCCCATCACCAAGTCCCCCAGATTTTTGATTTTCAGATAATGCCGACCAACCCAAAACAGAGTAAACTAGTCCCTCAGGCAGTAATCTGAAGCAAATGCCAAAGCCATCACAAACAAATGGAGGACATCAATGATTTCTTGACATCAAAAAATAGTTAACAAGGGTCTCACGAAATGTCTTGTGAATTTCATTGTGTATACATTTAGTTGACTTTGTGGTGCTGTTGCATATTTGTGATTTTGACTTTAGTTTCTATGTGGAAACTTGCTTGATGTTATCAGTGGTGAATGTGTTTTTAGGCCCATTCCCTCTGCCGCTGTCTCCCAAATGGCTGTCAGGCTTTTCCTGGTAAGGCAGGAGCAGCAGGAGCAGAGAGAGCGGGTCCTGGCACCCTCCACGGTCAGGATGCAGCCACTGCCTCCCTGAGCAGAAACCTACTGCTTCCTTTAGCTTCACTTCTCCTGAAAAATTATTCTAGCATCACGACTCAGCGGGGGTTCAGGCTGGACACTGGCATAACCGCTTCCCAGGACGTGTGGTTAGTTCCATCAAAGCCACCCATGTTCATCATTCTTTTATTGACATTAGCTGTGCTTGATGATCGATAGCTTTGTGCTTCAGATGAGAAGGAAGACGGAGGGTTGAGGCGTCAGTTCACCTCCTTCTTGTGAGAGCTGCATGTGTCCGTGAAGGGAGGCCCCAGTAGCTGTGTTATTCTTCCAGGAGTGTGCTTCCTGTTTTGGAAAAAAAAAAAAAATGTAGATTCTTCCCTTTGATTCACCCAGTTTGATAACTGACAATCTGGTGCTCGGCCATACTCCAGGGTGAACAGCACAACGTAATGCCAGAGTGAGCGCTAGCTCACCACGCAGAGTATCAGATCCCACAAGGGGGCACTTACAAAACGGTGCAGTTTGAACTAACCAACCGTTTCCCCAACCCCTAGTTCTCCCAGAGGATACATTGAAGGCATATCCCAGTGATGGGCTAAGGAGGAGGCTGCATCTAATGCCAGGTTAAGATTGTCTTTCTTTGTCTGAGATAGCACTGTGGCTTTATCTTTTTTTCTTTATCAGATATGAAAACTTGATCATGTTCATTACAGATGTTAGTGACAGTTTCCTTATGGGGCTTGAAGGAGAGTCTCTTATCAACTGCTCCCTGATGCAAGAGGACACTCACATCTGGGAGGACCAGGTTCTAAGCTGTTGATAGGGGGCCCTTTCCTCAGTCACAATTTTTCCTCCTTGGGTTAAGATGCTTGCAACTGCCCAACCAAAACAGATGAGAGAGAAACATTGTCCAGAAATCGTGTATGTCCTTTGGCACAGGTAGGTTTTCTCTGCTCTTGCTATAAGGTTCCCTTGGTTTGACCACCATTTCCCATCTTCTTTTTTTTTTTTTTTTTTTTTTTGAGACGGAGTTTCGCTTTTGTTACCCAGGCTGGAGTGCAATGGCGCGATCTCGGCTCATCGCAACCTCCGCCTCCTGGGTTCAGGCAATTCTCCTGCCTCAGCCTCCTGAGTAGCTGGGATTACAGGCACGCACCACCATGCCCAGCTGATTTTTTGTATTTTTAGTAGAGACGGGGTTTCACCATTTTGACCAGGATGGTCTCGATCTCTTGACCTTGTGATCCACCCACCTTGGCCTCCAAAGTGCTGGGATTACAGGCATGAGCCACCGCGCCCGGCCATCTTCTTTTTATAGAGTCACCAAGAAGGCTGTGCAAACAGCACACAGTATGAGCCGATTCTCACCGTGTTTGTTTTCTGTAATTGCAGGTAGTCTCAGAAAAAAAAATTAAAATCATGCATATTCTGGATCAGTCACTTGCTGAGGGAAATCTAAATGATACGGGTGAGGGGTCTTTCTTTCTGACTTTAGATAGCCACCCCGACTCTAGCTTTCTGATGGGAATGAGGATCAGTGGTGTGATGGGAAAACATTATTTTCTAGGCACAGCCTTATGTTCCTGTTTTAACAAGCAATTGTATTCCCTCAGATGCCATGTTTGTGTGCATGGACGCTGGGGTGTATCTACAGGTGAATTGATGTGGTGTGACTGTGTTCATGTGTGCGTGTCTGAATTTCCCCTGGAGTTAATATCTCCTTACACGGCAAACTTGTAAGTGTCCATCAGCTTCCTCCATTAATAATCCCTTCCCCATTGCTCCCTTGGGCATGTATGTCTTCTAGCTGGGTATACTACAATTCAGTTCTGATGATCACCACACAGAGTTAGTATCAGATCCCACAAGTTCAGGACAAAACCTTCCACCTGACTGTCCTGCTGTGGGACAGACCCAGCAGCTGGTGCCCCGTGTAAGGATGGAACTCACGGCCTTTTTTGTTGATCGAAGAATACAGATGTGTGTACCAACATATGTGCAGTTTATTGTATGTCAAGTGTAAACCAAAAATCACATTCTAAGCCTCTCAACCAACTGAATAGATTCCCCATCTTCACCAAGGACATTCAACAGGAAACTGAAAAACTAATTCAAGACATGATGGATTGGGGGTGGGGATCAGAAGTGCCTCATTTTACCCTCTTCCCTTTGGAATTCAGGCACAACTCACCGGCATTACCATCAAAGCATCAATCTTAAGACTGAAAAACAGACTCTTTGTAGCAATAACATGCTAAATTCCAGCCTGACACTAGTTTAGCATCACGTGACAGATAGCAATCTGAAACAATCTAAGTATTTTACCCCAAAATACATTTGACATATTTTTACATGGACCTGCAAAGCTATCTCTTGTGGAGGAAATCTACATCCTATAGAGATTCCCCTTCCCTTTCCTGGTCTTTCCCTGACCCAGAAGAGTTTAAGAGTCCTGCACCTTTTAAAGTCTAATCAGACACATTTATCATCTATTCTCTCTGACGCCTCCTATCTGGAGGCTTCGCAGCACAGTAAGAACCATGATCTCCACCAGTCCTCATGTTAATCCAGACATTCCTTTCTATTGATTCCCGGTTTTTAGATAATAACTCTTTCAACCAATTGCCAATGAGAAAATCTTTGAATCCATCTATAACCTGGAAGCCGCCACTTTGAGTTGTCCTGCCTTCCTGGACCAAATCGATGTATTCTTACATGTATTGATGGATGTCTGCCTTTAACTTCTATCCTCCTAAAATGTATAAAATCAAGCTACAACCCGATCATCTTGGACACAAGTTCTCAGGACCTCCTTGGGCTGTGTCACGGGCCTTGGTCACTCATATTTGGCTCAGAACAAACCTCCTTGGATATTTTGCAGAGTCAGACTCTTGTCACTGCCACAAGTATAAGTCAATAAACACGGGAAAAAATACACCATCCAGGAAGATGTTCACAGCGTTCTAAAAGCAAAGTTGCCTGCCAGGATTCCTATTACTGGGTCAATAACAACTGCAATTCATAAAGAATTTCACCTCTGAGTAAGCCTTGACTTTTTCTTGTGGAATTTTGATTGACCATAGAAGATAATCCATAACTCTTTATGCGACTTAAGAGAAAAAAAAGGGTGCCAGCCACATGCGATGTGATGCTTGCAGGACAGAGACCAGGACAGGGAAGGCCTGAGGGGTCTCCACAGAGGATGGGTGATTGGTACAGGGGACACTGGGCAGGGGACCCCCAGGCATAGAGCCTCAGGAAGCTCCAGGTGGCCCACAGGGCCGGAGCAAGTGAGTCCTGGGGCCAAGGGGATCTGAGAGCAGGCTGGACAGGTGCCAGACCCAGACCCAGAGAACTCATCGCTGGAGGACATACTCGTCTGAGGAGTCCTGGGGGCTGCTTGCAGGGAAGCAACGGGACCAGACTTGGATGGGTGGGCAGGGGTGGGAACCCAGAACTAGAGACACCCCAGGGAGGGTGTTGTGGTGACCCAGGCAGTTTGACTGATATGAGGACAGATTCAGGGGAAGGGGGAGCAGGACAGGGAGGAGCAAGGACAACCTTGGGCTTTTCTGATGAATAGTTAAGAGAACACTGATCATGTCAGAGCACGTCCTGTATTTTCAACAACATGCCCAAGGGAAGTGGTGGTCTGCAAAGCACCCCGAGAAGACAGCGAGGGCTTGGCTTGTTTCCCCCAAGGCCATCCACTCACCAGCTTGTTCATAAAGGCTTACTGTGGGCCCAGCTCGTGGACACAGGGAGGGTGGGTCAAACCGAGGGGGGCTGTCCAGTTGGGAGGACAACAGACTGTTGGCCCATTTTTGGAGCAATAAAGGGGGAGAGGGGGCCTCCCTCGGGAGTTGGGGGATGCTCATACTGATCTCACAGATCGAGAGGCACTGGCTATTGATGGTCACCCCTCAAAGGCAGCACTGCCAGCGGAGAGGAGACCTAGGGCTGTGTCGGGGAGCTCCGGAGGGACAGGGAGAGACAGGCTGACAGACCACAGGGTCCGTGTGGCCCGCCTTTATCCTCAGATCCAGGAGGAGTCTTTGAAGGGATTTGGGCAGGAGACAGATCATCAGATTTGCGTTTTTGGAAAAATTGGTTCTGGTCAGAGGCTGGCGAAGACCAGATCAGAGGAGGGTGGCCCAGGGTGGAGAGTGGGGGTAGCCAGGTCGGGGGGAGGTGAGGAGCCTGGAGGAGGCACAGGTTCAGGAGCCCAAGGGCCCAGATTGCTGTGAAATGGTTGGGTGAAGCTGATGGGGAGTAGCGGGCATTCTTGAGGGCTGCCCGATGGAGACTGGATTTTAGAAATACATATGAAGAATCATAAAAATGTACATGTCCTTTAATCAAGTAATTCCACTTCTAGAGATTTGTCTTGGAGAGATAAAACTTCAGCTAAAAATTGTTCATATGTGGGAGGTTGAGGTAGGAGAATCGCTTGAACTTGGGAGGCAGAGGTTGCAGTGAGCCAAGATTGCACCACTGAACTCCAGCCTGGGCGAGAGTGTGAGACTCCATCTCAATATATGTGTGCATGTGTGTGTGTGTGTTCATGGGGGGAAAGGGGAAACACCCCAAGTGTCAAACAGTAGGGGAAGGTAAAATAAACTATGTTCCATCCATGGTAGGGAACATTAAACATTCAGTATGTTTTTGACAAACGTAATGACATAATAAACATTTTACAACATTTAAAACATTTCTATTTTAATTTACAGTAAAGTTTACTCTTTTGGTGTAGCAAAAAAAAAACCAAAACCTAATATAATTAAAAAAAATCATTGACTCATGTAACTATCATAATTGAAATACAGAATATTTTTACCCCTCAAATTTCCCTAAGCACCCCCTTTTTTTGTTTTGTTTTTGTTTTTTTTGAGATGGAGTTTCGCTCTCGTTACCCAGGCTGGAGTGCAATGGTGCGATCTCGGCTCACCACAACCTCCGCCTCCTGGGTTCAGGCAATTCTCCTGCCTCAGCCTCCTGAGTAGCTGGGATTACAGGCACGCGCCACCATGCCCAGCTGATTTTTTGTATTTTTAGTAGAGACGGGGTTTCATCGTATTGACCAGGATGGTCTTGATCTCTTGACCTCGTGATCCTCCTGCCTTGGCCTCCCAAAGTGCTGGGATTACAGGCGTGAGCCACCGCGCCCGGCCCTAAGCACCCCTTTTTTTTGAGACACAGTCTCACTCTGTCACCCAGGCTGGTATGCAGGGGTGCAATCTCAGCTCACTACAATCTCCACCTTCTGGGTTCAAGCAATTCTCTTGCCTCAGCCTCTCGAGTAGCTGAAATTTCAGGTGTGTGTAACCACATTCGGGTAATTTTTGTATTTTTAGTAGAAACAGGGTTTTGCCATGTTGGCCAGGCAGGTCTCAAATTCCCGCCCCCAAGTGACCCATCCGCCTCAGCCTCCCACAGTGCTGGGATTACAGGGGTGAGCCACGGCCCTCAGCCTTTATGTTCCTTTTATAGTTAAACCCTTTCTGTACCCCAACCATGGCAACCACTGGTCTCTTTCTGACCCAATACTTTTGCTTTTTCAGTATGTCATTGAAATGCAAATGTAAAGGATGTGACCTTTTTTAAAATTAAACTTTTTGGCTGGGTGCGGTGGCTCACGCCTGTAATCCCAGCACTTTGGGAGGCCGAGGTGGGTGGATCACGAGGTCAAGAGATCGAGACCATCCAGGTCAACATGGTGAAATCCCATCTCTACTAAAAAATACAAAAATTAGCTGGGCATGGTGGCGTGTGCCTGTAGTCCCAGCTACTCGGGAGGCTGAGGCAGGAGAATTGCTTGAATCCGGGAGGCAGAGGTTGCAGTGAGCCGAGATTGTGCCACTGCCCTCCAGCCTGGGCAATAAGAGCAAGACTCTGTCTCAAAAAAAAAAATAATAATAAACTTTTAATTTTGAGATAATTGTACCTTCTCATGCAGTTGTGAGAAATAATACAGAGGGATCCTAGCTACTCTGACCAGCTTCCTCAAGGGTAACACCCTGCAGCTTTGGTAACAGATCACAACCAGGATATTGACATCCATACAGCAAGGAACAGAAAGTTTTCCTCCCAGACATCCCTCATGTTGCCCTTTCACGGAAACTTCCCACTGTCCCAAACCCCTCCTTAGCCACTGGCAACTATGAATTTGGTCTACACTTGTATCATTTTGTTATTTCAAGAATGGGCCAGGCGCGGTGGCTCAAGCCTGTAATCCCAGCACTTTGGGAGGCCGAGGCGGGTGGATCACGAGGTCAAGAGATCGAGACCATCCTGGTCAACATGGTGAAACCCCGTCTCTACTAAAAATACAAAAAATTAGCTGGGCATGGTGGCGCGTGCCTGTAATCCCAGCTACTCAGGAGGCTGAGGCAGGGGAATTGCCTGAACCCAGGAGGCGGAGGTTGCGGTGAGCCAAGATCGCGCCATTGCACTCCAGCCTGGGTAACAAGAGCGAAACTCCGTCTCAAAAAAAAAAAAAAAAAAAAAAAAAAAAAGAATGTTTTGTTCATGGAATCAAACAGTATGTGACCTCTAGGGGACTAGTTTTCACTCAGAATCCTTTTCTGGGTGTTTCTCCAGGTGGCTGGGCTGCAACTTAGTTTGTTCCTTTTTAAGGCTGAGTAGGAGTCTAAGTCTGTAACCTTCTGAGTCTGGCTTCCTAAGTTCAGTGTAACAATGTTGCGATTCATTCCAGCTGCCTTATTGATCCATAGTTTGTTCCCCATTATTGCTGAGTAGGATTCCATTTATGAAGGTATCACAATTTGTTTAGCCACTCACTAGTTGAATGGCAATTGGGTTGTTTCCGTGTGTGTGTGTGTGTGTGTGTGTGTGTGTGTGTGTGTGTGTTGGATCAAATCAGATGTTTCTGCTTTTTACCAATGGTGAAAAAAAACAGTACAAATATTTACATACAAATTTTTGTTGGAGTGAAAATTTTCATTATGTTTGGATAAAAATGTAGGAGTAAGGTTTGCTTGACATGCATAAGTGTATAAGAAATTGCCAAATGGTTTTCAGAGGGGAAGCTGCTGAGGGTGGGGTCATGGGGGTAGGGGAGGGTTTGGTTAATGAAGCTTCCACCAGTCCAGCTGGAAATAAGGCCTGTGTCCCAGCACCACGATGCTCAAGCCCCGTGCCCAAACCTGAGCTAGACAGGGTCTCAAGCTCACACTCAATCAAGGGTCAGAAGAGGCATCTTCTGCTCCACAAGCTTCCATTCATGCAGACCCTGACCCCGCCTCAGGGCTCCTTAGGAACTATTCAAAATGCTGGGTGCAGAGCTGTGGCCAACTGTGGGGCACAGCCAAACACTCGGAATTCAGAGGGACCCAGGGGAGGCAGGATTGGCTGAAGCTGGAAGTGGGTCCCTGCAGGTCACACCCCACCTGCTGCCTCCAGACCTTGGACATTTCAGGAGGGCTGGGCCAGTTGCAGGGAGGGAAAGGGAAATGGGGACCCTTCCAATTGCTGCCCTGGGACCCGAAGATCTTGGATAATGACAAGGACCCTGGAAGCACAGCTGCCGCCAAGAGGCCTTCCCGGGTCCCTCCTCCATGGACAGGACTTCAGACTGGACAGTTACTTATCTGTGTTTTCATCCATCCATCTATCCATATATCTGTCCATGCACACACATACCCATCCTTCCACAAGCACCCTGAGGCCCCTGGGGCCTGATCTATGTAGGACCCTCAGCTCCTAATGTCCCAGGCAAGGCAGGACTGGCCTAGCCCAGCCCCGGGTGAGACCAGAAGTGTGCTTGCTCATGCACCATGGGAGAAGGGGGCTGTAGCACAGGGGTTTCTTGGAGGTACTTGTCCCTGCCCAGTTCAGAGCCCAGGCTGCAGATGAAACCCTCTGTGAAGAAGACAAGGGACAGGGGGTATTGGGGATTTTATGTGAGCAAAGGTGGCAACCTCAAACAGGCCTGGGAGCTGGAACCAGGGCTGGAGGGCAGATGGAGGATGGATGTGCTACAGGATGGTTGTGAGCAAAGGCACAGGAGTGACCTCAGTGCCCGTTCTCTCAACGGGGCTGTGGCGGGTGCACACAGGCCCCCACGGAAGCACCCTGAAGGATTGTTTCAGAGACCCTAGAACCTGTCTGCCATGCCACCTGCTCTGCCACCCTGCTCACCACACGGAAATTCCTTCCATTCTGCCGCATGGCTAGGCCCTGCACTGGGCCAGGCCTTCGTGGGGGCAGGGGACAAAGGAGGGAAGAGGTCTGGGCCCTGAATGGGACACAGGCAGTGACCACCTGGTAAAGAAGACTGAATGAGCAGAGGATGCTGCGAGGCAAGCCCAGGGCAGGGCCCTGCAGGGTGTGCAGGAGTTCTCTGGGTTGTACAGTAGACCAGGGCTTTGAACACTCACGCTGGGCTGGGCCAGCAGACTGGAGTGCCCTAAGCCCCAGAGTCCTGCAGAGGGGCAGGAACAGAGCTCAAAGGGAGCAAGGCGGAGAATAAAGGCCCTGAATGCCTGAGGTCTGGCCAGATCCGCAGCTCCTAAAGGCAACTGTGTCCTGTGTTGAGACGCTATTGAGTGGCCGTAGTGTCCCTGTACCATTTCTAAAATACGGGACACATGTTATCCAGCTGAGTCACTCAAGGATTCTGTGATGCCCACAACCAGCATCATGGTCCCTTTTCACAGGTAGGATAACTGAGGCTCAGAGCAGTTAAATCCCAAAGAGTGACGCAGAGCCAGCTCTGGGGTATCCTGACTTTCAGCCCAGGGCCTCCCATGTGGAAATGGGAAAGCCAGGACCAGGAGGGGAAGGGGCCTGCCGAGCTCACATGGGAGCACACCTGTGCAGAGCACACCTGTATGGAGCACACCTCTATGGAGGGCGCCTGTATGGGGCACTGCCATCTGCCAGGCACCAGATGTGCTCAGGTGGTGTGACCTCTCTTTGTCATTCCCCAGCTCTGATCCCATTTCAGGGGTGCAGAAAAGAGACCTCAGAGCAGAATCAGGCAAAGTCAGGGCTACAGAGCCCAGTGGTCACCCCTCCCCTGAATGGCTAGGAGGAGGGAGGGCAGCTGGCAAAGGCCTGCCGGACTCCAGAGCATGTTATTCCAAGTGGAGCCTTTGCTGTGGGAGTCCCAACCCCAGCGTCAGACAGAAAAGGGGTCCCGCCCGAGCTCAGCCCTCATCAGCCCTTGACCTTGGACAATTTGATTCCTTTCTATGGGTCTCAGTTTCTTCATCTGTGCAGGGGGGATAACAACAGTCTCTCCCCACAGGTTGGTTTTGGGGATTAAATGAGAATGCCGAGGGCATGCCAGGCCCATGGGGACCCTCACCTACCCTCAGCCATTGCTGTTATCTCCTGGGTTCTTGCCCAGGCCTGTGGGTGACACTGTGTGATCCTGAGCAAGTGCCTTTTCCTCCCTGGGCCCAGCCTTCCCTCTGGTCAAGGAGGAGCTGGGTCAGGGACCCTGAGGGCCAGCCGTTCAGGAACCCATCTGATTCCTGGGTGAAGGGTTGGCCAGAGAGGCCCGGAGGGGCAGCAAGTTCTGAGGTGAGAGTAGGGTGGGGGCCAGGCCAACGGATGGGGGTGGGGATTCACCTCCCCAGCTCTGTGGGCCCTGCCTGCAGATGGCTGCCCCTGGGAATCACCAGGCTAAGATTAACCCTAACACTGACCTAAACCAGAACTGAGGGTGACAAGGGGAAAAAAAAGGCAAGGAGAAGCCAAGCCTGTCACCTTTGACGTGGAGCAGGAAACAGACAAGACAGGTGTGGCCAGGGAGCGGGGTAGCCTGTTTCAGGGCTGCACTGCGTGTTCATGCAGCTCACAGGTGAGGGCAGCACAGCCCCTCCCTACATCCCACCCGCTTCCAGCCCCAGCCCCTCACCAGCCCTAATGCTGCCTCCTGGCTGCCTTCCCACACCTGGAGCTCCACATGGATCCTGGAACTCTGCAGGACCTGACTTGAAGGGATCTTACCTAGCCCTTCCAGGACCCTCTTTGACTAAGGAGAAGCTGCGGCCTCGCTCCCAGAGGTGCAGCCTTTCCCAAGTCTCCGGACTCTTCATCCCCTGCTTAGGGCCTGGTGCACACGTGGCTCCCAATGAACAGTTTATTTATTTATTTATGTACTTTATTATTTTTTTGAAATGGGGTCTCTTTCTGTTGCCCAGGCTGGAGTGCAGTGGCGTGATCATGGCTCACTGCAGCCTTGATCTCCAGGGCTCAACAGATCCGCTGGCCTTAGTTTCCTGAGTACATAGCTGGGACTACAGATGACCGGCTAATTTCAGGTTTTGTTTTGTTGTGTTGCATTGTAGAGACTCCGTTTCGCCGTGTTGCCTAGGCTGGTCTCAAACTTCTGGGTTCAAGCACTTCACCCACCTTAGCCTCCCCAATTCCGGAATTATAGATGTAAGCCAACACCTTAAATGAGGGAGGGAGGGAGGGAGGGATGGAGGGAGAGATGGAGGCAGGGAGGGAGGGATGGAGGGAGAGATGGAGGGAGGGAGGGAGGGAGGGAGGGAGGAAAGAAGGAAGGAGGCAAGGAAGGAGGGAAAAGAGAGATGGGTAGGTCAATGAAAGTTATTACAAGAGCCAAAGAAGGACATTATATATTGATCAGTAAGTTACTTCATCAAGAAGATTTAACAATGAATACCTGTGCATCTAACTACAGAGCCCCCAGGTATATGAAGTAATGACTGATGGAATTGAAGAGAGAAACAGACAGCTTCCCAATAATAGTTGCAATGCTATACTGTCAATATTGGCTAGAAAAATAAGACAGAAGATCAAAAAAGAAGCAGAGAATTTGAAAAACATTATGAATCAGCTAGACCTGACAGCACCTGCAGCAGGCTCACAGGACACAGCTTCGCCTCAAGTACACATGGAATATTCTCTGGAATATATCATGTCTTAGGCCATGAAACAAATTTCATTAATTTAAAAGGACTAAAATCAAAGTATCTTGTCTGCAATAGAATGAAGGTAGAAATCAATAACAAAGCAAATCTGAATTCAGGAATATATAAAAATTAACACGCTCCTAAACAGACAGTGAATCAAAGCAGAAATCACAAGTGATGTTGGGAAATTCTTTGAGATAAACACCAAACGTGTAGGAAGCCATGAGACCAGTGGTCACAAGAAAACGCATAGCTGCAAATGCCAATATTTTAAAGAGAAAGAGGGCTGGGTATGTGGCTCATGGCTGCAATCACAGCACCTTGGGAGGTCAAGGTGAGAAGATGCCAGGAAGCCAGGAGTTTGAAACCAGCCTGGGTGACAAAATGAGACCTCATTTACACAAATAAAAATAAAAAACGCGTTGGTGGAATGCACCTGTGGTCCCAGCTACTTGAGCAGCTGCGGTGGGAGGGCCCTTGAGTCCAGTAGGTCAACGTTGCAGTGAGCTGTGACCCTGTCACCGCACTCCAGCCTGCATGCAAGACCCTGTCAAAAGTAGAAAAGAAAGTTTCTATGAGTTGTCAGGGGACTTTGTCTGCACAAATGCTCCAGACTCTGCTCAACTCTCTTTTCCAAGGGCTCCTCCCTCTAAGCCTGCAATGTCTGTGTGATTGGCAGGTGTCACCTACAGGCCATTAAACCACAGCGCCCTGAGGGTCTCTGGCCCAGGTCTGAGTTTCCTCCATGAGCTTTGAAGATGAACCAGCATCTGCTTTAACAGGAATATATCCTGTTTATCAGAGAGAGACAGAGAAAGAGAGAGGGAAAGGAGGGAAGGAAAGAAGGAGGGCCGGAGGAAGGAAGAAAGAAAAGAAGGGAAGGGGAAGGAGGAAGGGAAGGGAAGGGGAAGAGGAGGGGGATGAACCTCTGTACTGCAGCCCTGAGGTTGGACCCAGGGAGAGCTGGCCTTTCAGGGAAGAGAAGGGGTGCTAGATGGAATCAGACTCTCAGAAAAGGGAGAAAGGAGATGAAGGGAAACAGGGAGAAATGACTAGGACCCACTGTGGAAGACTCTGTATGCAGCAAAAATGACGTAACAGGACAATGAAGGGGACAGTCTCTATCCCCTACAGAGCAGGAGTGCCCTCCTGAGAGCGCCGGTGAGGACAGGATGAATGACTGTCACAGCCTCAGTGACCCTGACACTCTGACAGCTGACTAGCCACTAGACACATATCTTGTTCACTTGGACTTAATAATTATATAATTTGATTTAAAAAATCATTCTACTTATAATTTGAAGTGGAAATAACAAAAAGTACAATCACTACCATTTCGACCACGAGTTAAGCAAGTACGGGAGAAATCTATGACATCTGAGAAGAATCATCTGCGTACAATAACACCTTCCTCCTCATTTTAAAGTGAACCACCACCAGCTGTGTTAAGACTAGCTCTCGGCAGGGCGCGGTGGCTCACGCCTGTAATCCCAGCACTTTGGGAGGCCAAGGTGGGCGGATCACAAGGTCAAGAGATCAAGACCATCCTGACCAACATGGTGAAACCCCCTCTCTACTAAAAATACCAAAATTAGCTGGGCGTGGTGGGGCGAGCTCATAATCCCAGGTACTTGGCAGGCTGAGGCAGGAAAATCGCTTGAACCTGGGAGGCGAAGATCGTGCCACTGCATTCAAGCCTGGTGACAGAGCAAGACTCCGTCTCTCACACACTAAATAAATAAATAAATAAAGCATTGGGACTCTCTCAACACTCACACATTTTGAGAACTACTCAGAGGAGGCATCCTGGAAATAGAGTTGTAAGAGACAAATGGGGATGTGCTTCTCCTGGTGAAATAACGCAGAAAACAATGTGCTTTCTATGTCTGAGCCACTGTATCATGAATCCCCATGTGAACAAGTACAGAATGCGTGTCTAAGCCCCGAAGCTGTCTAAGTGTGTCTAAGCACTCCAGCCTACAGAGGTCTCAGACCATGTCCAACATTATGAAGCGACCTCAGTGCTCACATAAAGCCAATGGCTATATGTTCATTTTTACACAATTTCTGCCACAGTCGTGATTGTGAAAATCACAAACGCACCCTCATGTTCCTGGTCAGGTGACAGATTCCAGGAGTTGCCAAGGCCATGCAGAAAATCGTGGCCCACACCTGAAGTTCTGAGATGGTGCCTACAGCAGCTGGCTCAGAACACAGAAAATTGTTGATATATTTTAGCATACTTGTTAACACTGTCACCACCAACCCAGAAATGTTCAAATTCTGTGAGCTAAAACCCCTAGGGAGAGTTACAAATAAGAACTAAAAGTATTGACCAGGCACAGTGGCTCACACCTGTAATCCCAGCATTTTGGGAGATCGAGGTGGGTGGATCACCTGAGGTCAGGAGTTCGAGACTAGCCTGACCAACATGGTGAAATCCCGTCTCTGCTAAAATGCCAAAATTATCCAGGCATGGTGGTGGGTGCCTGTAATCTCAGCTACTCAGGAGGCTGAGACAGAAAAATCACTTGAATCCAGGAGGAAAAGGTTGTAGTGAGCAGAGATTGTGCCATTACACTCCAGCCTGGGCAATAAGAGTGAAACTCCCTCTCAAGAAAAAAAAAAAAAAGGAACTTGGCCAGGCATGGTGGCTTACGCCTGTAATCCCAGTACTTTGGGAGGCTGAGACTGGTGGTTCATCTGAGGTCAGGCGTTCAAGACCAGCCTGATAACGTGTTGAAACCCCTTGTCTACTAAAAATACAAAAATTAGCTGGGCGTGGTGGCACACACCTGTAATCCCAGCTACTAAGGAGGCCCAGGCAGGTGAATTTCTTGAACCTGGGAGGTGGAGGTTGCAGCGAACCGAGATCGCACCATTGCCCTCCAGCCTAGATGACTGAGACTCCATCTCAAAAAAAAAAAAAAAAAAAAAAGAAGTATCACTTGGGTACTAGTCTGGTTTCTTTCATCTATTGCAACTTGCTTCTTGTGTACCTGGTTCAAGGCCCCCTGCACTCACCTGGTCTCTCCTCCATAATGAATGACCTCACTGCTGACTGGCATGTATGGCCTCACAACCACCAGCCCAGCGGACACACACACGGCACAGAAAATGAGGACCGGAAGGAACACAGCATAGGATTAGTGGTTGCTTTCATTGATAGGATAACTTTTCTCCAATCTTCTATAAATATTTTACCATAGGAATACTAAATAGATGCAATAGAATGTTTTTCTTAGAACCGATTCCTGTCCTTCCAAAAGCTGGCTTTACATCAAGTGCGAATCCTCTGTAGCAGATGAATGCAGCAGCGGCGTGTGTGGACCCACGGATTTGGAAGATGTGAAGAAGATAATGTCAATTTAGCTGAACTTCAAACAGGGCAGAAGGACTGAGGGAATGCTATGGTTGAATCACAGCATAGAGACAGGGTCATATGTAGATTATTTCATCTTACACTCGGTGGCGTTTAGCTACCAGTCCTAGATTTTTGTTTCTCTTTTCTGTTTTTTTTTTTTTTTTTTTCTGTTTTTGGTCACCCTTCTTCTGCCAAAGAAGACAGAACAGCAGCAGCTCTCTTCCTGCTTGGCAACCAACACCACTATCCATTCCAGCCACTGCCCAAGTCAAGCAAACTCCCGTGTAATTCACGAGCAGCATCACCAATGCCTGACAGTGACCGTGTCCTCCTAGCTCCCGAAGGCCTGTTGGAGAAGTCTTCTACTGACAGATCAGAAGAGAAGCCAGATTTTGCCAATATGAGGTTGCTTGTATTCTCTTATATGGAAATGGGGCTAAAGGAATTGACATTCTAGGTTACAAACGCTGCTCTGCACGCTCTGGAAGCAGATGTATTCCCTGTAGGTGGTGTGGGCTTGTGTGCATAGGTTTTGGAAGGTGTCTGGGTGTGAATGTAAGTGGGAGAACTGTGCTTTCTGCAAAAGCTCCAGTGTTCTGGGGAAGGAGATAGAAGCATGGCCTTGAGCACATTTCAAGCCTCCTTGCCTTACCCTAATCACAGATTCTGGGATGAAGCTTCTTCCCTAGTTGTCTAAATTTTTTATTTTTATTTTTTGAGGTGGAGTCTTGCTCTGTCACCCAGGCTGGAGTGCAGTGGTGTGATCTCGGCTCACTGCAACCTCCACCTCCTGGGTTCAAACGATTCTCCTGCCTCAGCCTCCTGAGTACCTGAGACTATAGGCATGCATAACCACGCCCACCTAATTTTTTTTTTTTTTGTATACTTAGTAGAGATGGGGTTTCATCGTGTTGGCCAGAATGGTTTTGATCTCTTGACCTCATGATCCACCCATCTCAGCCTCCCAAAGGGTGAGCCACCACACCCAGCCCACTTCTCTAAATTTTATGGAGCCAAGAGTTCTTCCTCAAAAAGAGACAGCCCTGCACACTTTTACTCCTTCCAAAATTAGGTTTCAGTTGATGCTATCTAAATTTATATTTAGAATTTAAATTCTAGACTGTATTATTCTCAGATCAAGAAGAAATATACAAGAAATGATACATGATACCATGTGTTCATAGGCGTATAACTTAGTCTATATTATAGAGGACACTTCTATCTTTAGAGGATACTCATCTTTGACCAGGCAGTAATAAACCAAGTCCAAATATAACCAGACCATTAACTTTCTTTAAAACCCATCACTTACCTGTGGGAGTGGATTGTGGAGGAAAATGAATGTGGGATCATTGCTATTTGATGTTTTTTTCCTTTTCTTCTTTTTTTTTTTTTTTTGAGACGGAGTCTTGCTCTGTCACCCAGGCTGGAGTGCAGTGGCACAATCTCGGCTTACTGCAACCTCTGCCTCCTAGGTTCAAGCCATTCTCCCTGCCTCAGCCTCCCAAGCAGTTCGGATTACAGGCACCTGCTACTACGCTCAGCTAATTTTTCTGTTTTTAGTAGACGGGGCTTCACCATGTTGGGCAGGCTGGTCTCAAACTCCTGAACTCAGATGATCCACCTGCTTCGGCCTCCCAAATTGCTGAAATTATTGGCGTGAGCCACCGTGCCTGGCCCATACCTATTCTTGATACACTTTCTGCCCTTGGCTTTCTGTACACTGGTTACTTCTTATTGGATCTTTTCATGTTGGAATGCCCAAGATGAATCTTTAGACATCTTCCCTTTACTTCTTTCCGTTCGTATGATGATCTCCTCTGGACTCTTGAATTTAAATAGTTCATGATTTGCGATGCCTCTTCTGCTTAGTTCTTCAGCACTAGTCTGTCCCTGGAACCCAAACTCAGATACCCAATTGCCTGTTGCACGTCTCCCCTTGGGTGTCTAGTAATTCAGTTACGTTTAACATGGCCAAAACTGATTTCCAGATATTCCCTCCAAAACCTGCTCCACGCCTAGCTCCCTCACCTCAGTTGATAGTTCTTCATTTTTTCCAGCTGCAAAGACTGCAGAACATTGAAGTCCTCCTTCATGCCTCTCCTTCCGTCTATCATTCAAATATGTCCACAATCCAATAGTTCCTGAGGCACACCGTCATGATTTCCCATGTGGATTTCTGCAGAAGCTTAACTGGTTGCCCCATGTCCACCTTTACTCTCCCATATCCTGTTCTCTACACTACAACCATGCTCCTTAAAACACAAGTTGATGGGCCCGGCGTGGTGGCTCACACCTGTAATCCCAGCACTTTGGGAGGGCGAGGCAGGTGGATCACCTGAGATCAGGAGTTCGAGACCAGCCTGGCCAACATGGTGAAACCATGTCTCTACTAAAAATACCAAAAATTAACTGGGCGTGGTGGTGTGTGCCTGTAATCCTAGCTATTCAGGAGGTTGAGTCAGAAGAATTCCCTGAAGCCAGGAGGCGGAGGTTGCAGTGAGCCAAGATCGTGAGTGAGAGTGACATAGTTGGCTTCCCTGGTCCTCAGGCCTTCAGGTCTGGACTGAGCCATGCTGCTGGCTTCCCTGGTTCTACAGCTCGCAGAAAGCCTATTGTGGGACTTCTCAGCCTCCATCATTGCATGCACCAACAGGATATCTAGATCCTATTGGCTTCGTCTCTGTGGCCTGATTAATACAGGGCATGTGAACGTGAGTAGAGGGGGATCCGGTTTCCAAATTGAGGGCAATGGTTCCCACCTCCTGACAGTCACAGCCGTGTGCGGCATCCCATCAGACTGTAGGAGTGTTGGTTTGTGTGACCCATACGGGATGGGAGAAGCGCTAGTGCCACTTCTGAGACGAGTGTTTTTTAAAACACTGCAATGTTCATTCTGGTGGCTTTGTTGCTCTGAGTTGGAAGATCTCAATCTGTGAGTCTAAACCTGGGGGAGTGGGGTCTGGGAACCTGCACGTAAACAAACCATCTGGGTGATTCCTTTTTTTTTCTTGAGGCAGAATTTCACTCTGTGACTCAGGCTGGAATGCAGTGGCACGATCTCGGCTCACTGCTTCCTGGGTTCAAGCGATTCTCCTGTCTCAGCCTCCCCAGTAGCTGGGACTACTGGTGCGCACCGCCACACCCGGCTTTTTTGTATTAGTAGAGACGGGGTTTCACCACGTTTGCCAGGCTGGTTTCAAACTCCTGATCTCAAGTGATCCACCCATCTCGGGATTACAGGTATGAGCCACAATGCATGGCCTCCATCTGGTGATTCTGATATGTGCACAAGTCGGAATCCCCTGGAGTAGACAGTCACATTATCCCCATAATGTCTCTGTGATGGGGAAAGCAGTGCCTTAGTAGCCTGGCATCTGAGGGCCACCCTGTGGAGTGAGGCTGGGGCCACGCTCAGGACAGGCAGTACTTCCGACCAGTCTATAACAATGAACAAAAGTCCCATTTTTACCAGTTAATCCAGTTTTCCTCTTAGGCCACTTTTAGTGGTTTGATCTCACTGTGCATCCAAGTGACCTATGAGTTTTACAAATCTACATGATGTTCAGGGCCACTGCAGTCTCCAGCTGCATGGTCCTTTCCGAGGCAGAGAAGCAGCACAGGCAGGTGTACAGCCTTGGGCTCCACACAGCTTCAGGTCTCCGCGGCGACGGGCAGCTTCTCTCTCCAGGGTGGTCCTGAGTGCAGGGCAAGGTCACTCTCCTTTTCTTCCCAGGTGCTGCAGGCGGGGGGCCAAAGTACTTTTTGTCCTTGAGGGTTGGGGGACAAAGCAGGGGGCTGGGGGCTATGACTCTCAAGAATAATTCTTTCAGTTCTTGGGAGGTCAGGGTTGGTGGCGGTGGGGACGGAGGGCAGGAGGGTGGTTCATGTCACAGGGTGGGAGATGGTCCGTGCGGGTTGTCGCTGGCAGGTGACCTATCCTTCTATGGCCAGGAATTTTCTCTCTCTCTCTCTCTCTCTTTTTTTTTTTGAGATGGAGTCTGGCTCTTGTTGCCCAGGCTGGAATGCAGTGGCATGGTCTTGGCTCACTGCAACTTGTCTCCCAAGTTCAAGCAATTCTCCTGCTTCAGCCTCTCAAGTAGCGGGGACTACAGGCACCCACCACCATGCCCAGCTGATTTTTGTATTTTTAGTAAAGACGGGGTTTCACCATGTTGGCCAGGCTGGTCTCAAACTCCTGACCTCAGGTGATCTGCCCTCCTTGGTCTCCCAAAGTGCTGGGATTGCAGTCCTGAGCTCCCAGCTGGCCAGGAATTTTCAAGCACTTACCAGGTTTAGGGTTTTCTAATCTTTAGAAAATCTAATTTTCAAGATAGAGTAAACAAATACGTTACTGCTGCACCATAGACAGTGCAGAACATTTTGAGACAGAATCTCACTCTGTCACCCAGGCTGGAGTGCAGCGGTGTGGTCACTGCAGCCTTGAACTCCCAGGCTCAAGCGATCCTCCTGTCCTCCTGTCTCAGCCTCCCAAGAAGCTGGGACTACAATTGTGCACCACCATCCTAGCTTATTTATTATTATTATTTTAGAGACAGTGTCTTGCTCTGTTGCCCAGGCTGGTCTTCTCCTGGGATCAAGCAATCCTCCTGCCTCAGCCTCCCAAAGTGCTGGGATTACAGGCATGAACCACTGTGCCTGGCCAACAGGGCACAGATGCATCTGGAATTCAGGCTGAGGACACATGCCAATTTCTACAGGAGAACGGTGCAATTTCAAAGCAGTAAGACAAAGATTAGTTAAGAAATGGCGTCAGATAGCTATTTCTCTCATAATTAACAGGTATTCAGTGTATACATCAAGGATCTGAATGTAACAGTGATAAAATATTAAAGAGTTGATGATTTTCAAAAAATACTTAGGCTGGGCATGGTGGCTCACACCTGTAATCCCAGCAATTTGGGAGGCTGAGGCAGGAGGATCACTTGAGCCCAGGAGCTCAAGACCAGCCCAGGCAACATGGTGAAACCCTGTTTCTACAAAAAATGCTAAAAAATCAGCCAGGGGTAGTGGCAGGGCCTGCAGTTCCAGGTACTCTGGAGGCCAAAAGGGGAGGATTTCTTGAGCCTAGGAGGTTGAGGTTGCAGTGAGTGGAGACTGCACTGCTGCACCCCAGCCTGGGCAAAAGAGACAGACCCTGTCTCAAAATACACACACACACACATGCACGCACACACGCTCACACATGGCAAGGCCAAAAAGAATGACAAAAACCCGGAATAGATGAAAAAAACAGATACAACAGATAAGGGTTTTTTTTTGTTTTTTTTTTTCCAGATTGACTTTTGCTCTTGTTGCCCAGGCTGGACTGCAATGGTGTGATCTCGGCTCACCCCAACCTTCGCCCCCTAGGTTCAAGCGATTCTCCTGCCTCAGCCTCCCGCATAGCTGGGAATACAGGCATGGGCCACTACACCTGGCCAATTTTTGTATTTTTAGTAGAGACGGGATTTCTCCATTTTGGTCAAACTGGTCTTGAACTCCCGACCTCAGGTGATCTGCCCGCCTCGGCCTCCCAAAGTGCCGGGATTACAGGGGTGAGCCACTGCGTCCAGCTTATTTTCTAAATTTGTTTATTTTTTAAGAAATACTGAAAAGCTGACCCATGAGAGCAGATCCACTTGTGATGTGTGCGAACGAGGTGAGTGAGGGTGCCTCTAGGTTTGAACTCAAGGACTGTCGGAGCAGCTGCATTTAGTTACACCCGCCGCAGCAGGGACTTGGTTAAAGCTACCAAGTGGTGAGGGCTGCATGCTGGGGCTCCAAGTGCACCTCGTTTTGCAAGGGCACCTGGCAGGTAAATCCGGGAATGGTTAATGAGCAAGACGTGGTGAGGCAGGGAAGGAAGCCAGGGAGAGCCGGTCCCAGTCCACCCCCCAGGGGGACTTCGCAGCATCTCTGAGCCTGCCAGGTGCAGCTCATCGTGGCCTCCTTGGGCCGGACGGAGGCGGCGCCAAAAGAGGCCGGGCCGCAGGGTTGAAATTGAATTGGAGCGGGGGCGACGGCTGCCCTCCTGAGGGTGCGCCCCGTCTCACGGCAGGCTGGGCTAGGCCGTCTGTTTTCCCGGGCCCTTTTGGTGACCGCTGCGGGGCACGGGGTTGTGTGCCCATAAAATTAGGAGGGTCTCCGTCTTCGAGAGGGGCTTTGCGCCTCTGACCCTGCGGATATCAGCGCTGGGACGCTGGGGGGTTGGGACCAGGGACCCGAGGCCACAGAAGCCAGTGGTGCGTTGCGCACACATCAGCCTAATTCTTGCGGAAGGAGGGCAGGTAAGCTGTGGGAGCGGACCCCAAAAGGCCAGGGCAGGAGATGGGTGGGCTGAGAACCCACTCAGGATGCGGGAGCTCAGGTGTAAGTATGGAGTGGGAGGGTCTGGGGGCACCTGGGCTCCTTGCTGTGCTTGTGGGGATGCCTGGGAGATGAGAAGAACCCAGTACTCGCCTGGCTCAGACAAGTGTAGCAACCCTAGTGTCTTGTTAAGTCTGTGTGTGAAAGATAACCATAGTTTCTTTAAATTTCTAGGAAAGTTGGGCCTGGGGCGGTGGCTCACGCTTGTAATCCCAGCCCTTTGGGAGGCCGAGGCGGGTGGATCACCTGAGGTCAGGAATTCGAGACCAGCCTTGCCAACACGGTGAAACCCCTGTCTCTACTAAAAATACAAAAATTAGCCAGGCACTGTGGTGCGTGCCCGTAATTCCAGCTACTCCGGAGGCCAAGGCAGGAGAATCGCTTGAGCCCGGGAACTGGAGGTTGCAGTGAGCAGAGATGGTGTCATTGCACTCCAGCCTGGGAGAGAGAATGAGGCTCTGTCTCAAAAAAAAAAAAAAATTTTTTTTTTTTTTTAACCACGTCTCTGGTCTTTTATTACAGGTCGCTTCTTGCTCATGAGGGGTGGGGTGGGGGGCAGTCTTTTTGGTGTAATAGGAAAATGTGTGTAGTTAGTAACCAGATGCTTTCTTGGAAGTAATAGCAAAAGGAAGAAAAATGTTACCAGGTGCTATTGTTTGAATACGGCTCCTCCCCACCAAAACTCATGCTGAAATTTGATCCCTAATGTGGCAGCTTTGGGAAGAGGGGCCTCCTGGGGGTGCAGTCCTTATGACTAGCTTCATGGATTAGTGCCTGAGCTGCTTGAGTCTGGCTTCCTCAGTTTCTCTGTTTTCCCTTTTTGCCATGTGATCTTCATACACACTTCTCCCCCGCTCCTGCTTTCTACCGTGAGTTGAAGCAACGTGAGACCCTCACCGCTTCCCAGCCACCAGAATGACGAGCCAAGTACACCTCTTCATAAATTACTCAGCCTCACATATTCTGGTGTAGCAACACTGAAGGGAGTAAGACACCAGGCAGCTCCACAGACGTCTAACGTAACTGTGTTCTTCAGGGTCATCACCTTCGGGAGCGCAATGACTGGTCGGGCCAGGACGACCGCTCGAGGCAGAGCCCGCCGCAGGGAGCCGGCGGAACAAGAGGCACCTGGGGTACCCAGAGCACCTGAATCAGCTGCAGTGAGCGAGGCCTGTAACTTTCATTTTCTTTATGCAAGAGATTCGTGCCTGTACTGAAAAGAACATACTTGGTTGTCGAGCCAAGCTAGCTGAGGAATAGTGCTAAGTGAGAACTGATCAAAGTTCATAAGAGTCAGGCTCTATAGACGGCAGCAGGGGGAGGCGTCATCTGCGCTCCGCTGCTTCCTCCTCACATTCTCACATGTGCAAGCAGACTGACTTTCAGCCCAAAGTGGGTGCAAAGGTTTCTACATTTCTTGGCTTCAGGCAATAACTCCTCTCTGAAAGAGACCCAAAATAAGCAACTTCATGAATGCACTGGCATCGCCTGAGTTAGAGATTTTTCCAGTCTTGTTGAAAACTGGTATGCCTGCTCTGTTTTATCTTCTCTTACTGCACATCCACTTTGCATTCACACGACGGGATCCGTAGTGGTGCTGAGGGGTCTCACCTGACAACCTCCAGGGAGATCCTATTCTGCATGGATGGAGCATGACGCCTTCCAGGTCCCCTTACTCTGCTGTGATTGTCATTCCACTTTTTCCTAAGCCCTCCAACCTCACTTTCTCCTCCTGGTCCTAATTGTCAGTTTTCAACATCGACCCCTGTGTCACTGAGACAAAGCATCTAATGAGAATGTCAGTGGCTCCCCCTCTGGTCTCCTCACTCGTGACCATCTGAACCTGTATCTAGCCCCTCACCTGAGACCCTAGGACACCAGCTTTTTTTTTTTTTTTTGTATTAGTAGAGATGGGGTTTCACCACATTGGCCAGGGTGGTCTTGAACTCTTGACCTCAGGTGATCTGCCCGCCTCAGCCTCCCAAAGTGCTGGGATTTCAGGCATGAGCTGCCGACCCTGGCCTAGGGCACCATCCTTGTTCCTACCTAAAGCAGGTATCTCTACTTAGCCCTGTAGCCAGTCCTCCGTCCAGGGCCCATCTGGTGCAACCTTCTGTCTCCCAAGTCAGCAGCTGTGTGGTCTCCTAAATCATTCCTATCTGTCTTCAAACTCATTGAGTTTACTCCCATTCATCAAGAAACCTTCCCTGGATGCTCGCACTCTCCAAATCCATAGGGCGGCTCTCCTCCCACTTGCCCCGTGGCGTGTACTTGGCACAGTTGAGAGCTCTTTTCTCCTGATTGACTCCCTTCACTTAGTGTTGAGGCCACCTCCTTCATCACTGGCCACCCCCCCCTTGCTCTCTTTTGTGGAGTTCTCCTCTGTGCCCCCTTGATCTTGCCCAGACTGTTGAGCCTCATCTTTTTCTCCATATTCTCGTTCCCTTGAAGTTATCCAGGGTCAAAAATGCTATCCGGTGTGTGGACAGGTCCCCATATTTTTCTCTTCAGCCAGAACCCCTCCTGTACCACCCAACAGCCCCACAGGTGTCCAGACATCTCACACTCCCAATCTGCCCTTCCCAACATGCCACACCCACCTCATCAGAAGGACGTTTATTCTTCTGCTTGCTCAGGCCAAAAGTCTATGGATTCATCCTATCGCCATGACCTCAAGCCCTTCTCAAAAGCAACCAGGGATTGTTTTCTCTTTTTTTTTTTCCCCTCAAACTATCCAGTATTGGACAATTTCTCACCACTCCCATCCCTGCCTTCCAGCCCAAACAGCTGACATCCTTGCTATTTCCTTATCTCTCACTCGAAGTGTTCCCAGCACAGAACCTGACAAATCGGTTCATGTTGTTCCTCTGCCTGGCATCCTGTCGCAGCTCTCATTTTATCAGTCAGAAGCAATTTCCTTAAAGTGACCTCCTTCCCTTCATCTCACTGACCCCTCTGTTGCCCTTCCCTTCTTCCAGCCACACCGGCCGCCTCATTCTTCCTTGAACCTTCCCAGCTGCAGATCTCTGCTTTTTCCCTCCACCTGTGGCTTGGGCGACTTTGCTAATTCACTCAGCACCTCCAAGTCTTGGGTTCAATGTCGCTTTCTCCCTGAGGCCCTCCTTTGCCATCAACTAATCAAACCTGCCCCTTCACACCCCACCTTCCCAGTAGTCCCTGATTCTCCTCAGTTTGTGGTGGTCTTTGTTTCCTTAGCAATCACCACGCAAAGTGCTATTACACTGTTGCTTATTACAACTCAGTTTCTGTCACTGGAATATGAGCTTTGCAGAGGAAATTCCTTTGCCTTGTGCCCTGAGAGTACCATTTGGAGGGTGAATAAACACAGGGGGGCACAGCTCATTATTTCTATTTCCAGGAGCCCGCTCAGTGGCAGCGGACACCCCGGTCCCTGCGAGAGGAAGGCCCAGTGGTTAGACCGCGGCAGCCAAGAGGAGCAGAAGTAGCACCACAGTCTCGAGGTAAAAGGAGGCAAGAAGTACGTGAGGGGCAGGGGATGCTTCCTGCGTGAAGGGCTGCCACAGTGGTAGAAGGTTCTAGACAGCCTGAGGACTCCCGTGAGGTTTGGTGAGATGGGAAGTGTGTGCAGCTGGCGACTGTCCCTCTTCGTGCAGTGAATTATCTGATAGTGTTTCCTTCACCTTAGGTCTTAAAACTTGTGGAAAAGAAATGGTGGCCACTGTTTATTAGCCAGTTCAACATAATTGCTTTTCAAATTTA